>NC_045541.1:46380307-46542807 GCF_009769535.1 Thamnophis elegans
AGAGTTGGTTGCTGCAGTTGCTGCTGCCGTTGCTGCTGCCGCCGCTTCTCTCAGTAACTTTGATCCAGGAGGGAACAGCCTCCCTGTCAATCAGCTAGAAAACGGCTTCCTTCCCTCAGCTTCCTTCGTGCTGAGTTATCCTTTAGAAACTTACTGTTAATGCCTACTTCCCTATCTCCCACAGGCTATCAGGGCTTTTTTTCCTGCTCCCGCCCCTCCGCCGCCTTCCTACTGGCCCCCGTAGCCTCAAAGGCTCCTCAAAGCCACAGCGCCGGGCAGCAAATCCGGCGGTGCTGTTAGTGGAGAAGGAGGCAGCAGCAGTTAGTCTGGACTGCAAAGGACCTCCTCCCCAGCTTCCGGAGCCTGTGGAAATCACTGCGCGGGAGTTGAAAAGTCCTGCGCGGTGTTTTCTTGCCATGTGCGCGGCCGCGCAGCCGCACACCTTAGAGGGAACAGTGGTGCTAGGGTTACCACACCTATTCTGTTTCAATCAACTTCACATACTCTCAAAACCTGCATAAAAATAATTGGGTATCACTTCATATCTCCCATGCTTTCAGGAGCCAAATCATTAAAACACATGCAGAGTATTATTACTCAACTAAACTTTACTTTCTAGAGTGACTTGATTTTAAACACTGCTTGATTTTAAACATTTCTTCAAGAGAGTGTCTCATTGCCTCCAATTGAAAGCATCAAGGCTGGGCACCTTACTTGACTTTTACACCTTGGTTGAAATGTCTTCTGCTCAGAAGATTGTCCCAGGCTAGTGAAATAACCAGTTTGATGACGTTCTAAACCCATTGTCCATAAATGGAGAGCTACTTCACTTCCTAGAGCAATGCCAGAGAGAAGCATTCCTTCAAGGCTTCATATTGGCCTGTTATTTATCCTGGCTTAAAACATACAAATCAGAGGTGGGTTCCTACCGGTTTGGCCGGTTCAGCCAAACTAATAGTGGTATGACGGTGTGAGTCACTGGAACCAGCAGCAACCCAGGCCTGCCATGTCCCCAAACCCATTCTCCAGTCGGCACCATCTGTGGCACCATCTTGTTTTTAAGTTCTGCGCATGCCAGAACAATTTTAATTGAACTGCACATGAGTGCACATAAGCAAACTGTCAAGCAAAACTGATACAAATCTATTGTTTGCCTTCTCATACCAAACCATGAAAGATGGGTTGCACTGGCTTGGGGTCCACTACTGAGCTTCAGGTAGCACAAAAGATTGGCAGCCATCACTAATCAATTGATACAATCAAGGGCCTTTTCTCATACATAGTCTTATGAGTGACAGAAAGGCTCAGTGAAGCTTGATGGGTAATGCTGGAATACCTGGCCCCATGCAATGAAGTCCTTGATCAAAGAAGTATCCCTGTCATCTGGTCACTACAGCATGACCAGAACATTTTCCAAAACCCTATACCAAAACCCTATACTCATCTGTTAAAAGTATAACTTTTAACAGATGAGTAGTTGCATTTCAAGCTAAATAAAATTGAATATACTTTTGGTTCTGTAGGGGAAGGAGTGGCAGAACCTGGGGATGGAGTTAAAAGAGGTATCAGTTTAGAATCTCTATGTAGCCACAAGTGAACTAAGATCAACCCTCCTTGAATTCTATGGACCCTTATTTAACTCCAAGCAGGTGCTGTTACTTACTAAAAGATTTCTGTGCAGTAACTCAATTGAATTGGACTTTCATATGTGGACCTGATATTTCATGTCTGATAGGCTCTGATTATACTGAGAGACTATGTGTGGCCTGCACATATTCACATCATTTTGTATAGATGACAGAATGCATTTTTGGTCATTCTGTGTATTTTATAGGATTGAATGAAAATCTAAACAAATTATTTGTTCTTTATTCAACAGCTGTAAAGGAAGATGGTGTGGATGTTCGGGCATATATTGCCCGATCATTGATGGATGGCTTCGAAGGCATGTCAGGTTATAGTCAAAAATTTGGCCTCCATAATGTGAATTTTGAAGATGCCAATAGGCAAAGGACGCCAAGAAAATCTGCATATTTCTTCTCTTCTGTGATTGAAAATAATGGATTTTCTAATGCAAGCATAATAAAACATATCCAGCCATTCAGAAAGGATTTTTCCATGTTCTCAAGGTTGCCTAATTTGTCAGCATCTGAAGTCCCATCAAAGGCAAAGATAGTTTGGGAAAAGTTTTCTGATCAGACTAATTTTGAAAGAGACATATATTTTTATGACACTTTCCCGAAAGATTTTCTGTGGGGCGTTTCCACTTCGGCCTATCAGATTGAAGGAGGCTGGAATGCAGATGGGAAAGGACCTAGCATATGGGATAACTTTACTCATACGCCGAGAAAAATTAAGAACAATGACACTGGAGATATAGCTTGTGACAGCTACAATAAAGTAGATGAAGATCTTTATTTATTGAGAGCCTTAAAGGTGAACAGTTACCGCTTCTCCTTCTCATGGTCTCGAATTTTTCCAGATGGCAGAAACCAATCTATAAATAGTCATGGGGTTGATTATTACAACCGACTGATCAATGGTTTACTGGCTGCAAATATTACACCAATGGTCACTTTATATCACTGGGATCTGCCTCAAGCTCTCCAAGATATTGGTGGGTGGGAAAACTCTGATCTGATTGAACTGTTCAATAGTTATGCTGACTTCTGTTTTCAGACTTTTGGAGATAGGGTTAAGTTCTGGATTACTTTCAATGAACCTGTCATAATTTCATGGTTTGGCTACGACACAGGAGTCCATCCTCCAAATGTAGAAGACAAACCAGGTGAAGCCCTCTATAAAGTTGGTCATACAATACTGAAGGCTCATGCCACGGTATATCATACATATGACCAGAAGTATAGGAAAAGCCAGGAAGGTGTAATTTCCATAAGTCTCAACATTGACTGGGTTGAACCGAAGACACGGAGAAATTCCCGCAATGTAGAAGCAGCGGATCGGTTCCTCCAGTTCACTGCAGGATGGTTTGCACATCCAATTTTTAAAAACGGTGATTATCCAAGTGCCATGAAATGGACAGTAGGAAACAGGACTGATTTACAGAAACTGCCCATCTCCCGCCTTCCAGTTCTCACTGAAGAAGAGAAACAATTTATCCGGGGCACAGCAGATGTCTTCTGCTTAAATTATTATACCACCAGCTTTATACAGCACAAAACCACCAAGTTGAAACCATTTTCTTATGAAACTGACCAAGAACGAGCCCTGGAGAGAGATTTTTCGTGGCCAACCACAGCCCTGGCAAATATGCCAGCTGTGCCATGGGGGCTCCGGAGGCTCCTCAACTGGGTCAAAGAGGAGTATGGCAATCTACCTATTTACATTACCGAAAATGGAATCGGAATAAAAGCTAAGTCAGACGTTGACGATACCAAAAGGATATTTTATTATAAAACCCACATTGATGAAGCTTTGAAAGGTAATGAAAAAAATTAATAATAATTTATTAAATTTATATGCTGCCCAACTTCCATTGACTCTTCATGATGCTTTAATAGTAGCAGTTTAATGTATGCTTGTAGGTACCAGATAGGAAGCATGGATACGTTTTTGGGTTCAGTGATTACTGGACCTCCTTGGACTTAGACTTATCATGAGCATCCTGATCATCTGGTGGGCAAGATGAAGAGTCATGGAACATCTATGTTCCAAGAGGGAAATTTGAGTACTGTGCATTAATTCAGCTCTCTTCCGAGCAATTAATACAAACCCAGAGGCATTTCCTTTAAATCTAGACTAGAGGCTGCTTTGCTTTGCTTTATGCAAGGTTATCGATTTTATTTTATTTTATTAGAAAAACTTAAACAAAAAAAAGTAAAGCCAAATTTGACACATTGCTTATAGTCATCTTATTACTCAGCTAAACTAATCCAAGCTTTAAATAATGTTGAAAGGGAGCACTCAGTGGGATTCAGCACTGCCAAAATATTCTTTGGAGTGCGCTGTTAGATAAAAATATAAATTAAGAATGACTACATTTAAAGTTAATTAAATCAAGCATGCAAACCTAAGCATACATTCCTGACAGTAAATGCTGTTGACCATCTAGGAATTCAGACTAAAAGTATACAAGATTGTATCAGTCATCATTTTAAAGACAGCAAGTTTTAATTAACTTTTCAATTACTTTTACATCTGAAAAATCATTGTTTTCTGGAATGACCACTGAGTGTTAGTAATACTTTCTAAGAGAAAATTTCTCATGTATTCTGTGAGATTTTGTCTCCTGCAAATGAAGTTATTTCTTCAGAGTTCAGAGAAAACCCCGTAGGATTGTAGCCTTGTCCAACAGAAGATCTGGCCAGCAGTTCAGACTGTTGTAGATCCATCATGTCTGTAGAACCAAGTTCAGAAGGGCTGCATTTCAATGGTGGGTTCCTACCGATTCGGACCAGTTCAGCCGAATCGGTAGTGGTTTGGCAGCCTGGGTCGCTGGAACCGGCTGGAACTGGCATACCTGCCATGCCCCCCAACCGGTTCTCTATCTTGCTTTTAATTTTTTGCAATTTTAATTGCACTGCACATGCACACGCAGCGTGCATCAAGTGCGCGCACACGCGCAGTGGCACATGAGTGAATCAGCAGTAGTGCCTGCCAGAACCCAGCCTTGCTTCATTTGTATTCATAATGTCACAGATTTTGAAATCTGGGAATAAATCCATGAAATGTACATAAGACTGTAGGCTGAAGGACAAATTACTTCCAGCTATTCCCAAGATTGCTACCTACACTTACACATAGGTCAACAGAAGCAAATCATCAAGTCTTTTTCTTGTTTCTTAACTTTATTTTCTTTTTTAGCATTACAGTAAACATATCCAATACAAAAACAGTCTTTTGATTTCCTGTTTTTTTAGCCTACAAACTGGATGGAGTAAATCTTCGAGGGTTTTCGGCTTGGTCACTTATGGATAATTTTGAATGGCTGCACGGTTATGAGCCAAAATTTGGCCTACACCAGGTTGATTTTGAAAATCCAAACAGGCCTAGAACTCCTAAGGAGTCTGCTATATATTATTCAGAAATCATACGTAACAACGGATTCCCACTCTCAGAAGACGATGAGTTCCTTTATGGAGAATTTCCCAAGAACTTCTATTGGAGTGTGGCCACAGCAGCATATCAGGTTATAAAAAGAAACATGCCTTGATATTGAACTTTATGAAGAACATTGTGGAAATTGTTGGGAGATTTATTAGTTCTGGCCCGAATAGCCACTGGATAGACAGTTAGAATTCCTATATGAAGTGGTGGTAGTGGAAAATTAGGGGATTCACCAACTAGACTACCATGGAGAGGGCTTGGGGTGGGGGGAAAGCTTGGGGGATTACAGCCAGGGGTCGGAAGAGTGAAGAGGAACTGGAGAGTATGGCAAAGGAATGAGATTGGCAGAGAGCAATATAGACCAGGGGTGTCAAACTCGCGGCCTGCAAACAGGATGCATTACATGCTGGCCATGCCCATCCCCAGTTTAGTGAAGGGGAAAAAGCTATATGTCACGTGACAACAACATGACGCTGTGAGTTTGACACCCCTGATATAGTTATTTTCAAAATTTACTTGAATTTTTGGATGCTAGGTTGCTGGGAGACTTGGACTCAGGCTGCTATCATTAAATGCTAACTCTTGTTATAATGAGGCCTTAATCCTCTGCTATGTGGAAAAGAGCCATATGCATAACTGTATCCTAATTTGGAGATAATCCTGTTTTAAAAGTCTAAGGAAGGGCCAGAGTAGAGCAATAATCCTCTTTGCTATGATCAGATGCTCTTCTTTGCTAGGGGTACTGCTTGTTTATCACCCAACACACTGGCCAGCATCTGAGCTGCTGGATTTGATAACTTGACAAAGATTGGATTCCCCATCTTGTTGTGCTGGGGAACTTCAGAATCCATTCACTGAGAGTGGGACTGGTTGAGAAATTCATGTACTACGTGATAGAGATCGGCTTCTCCCAGATGGCAATTGGTGTAACTGTACGTTGGTTCTAGGATGTCTGGACTATTCTTTTTTCTAAATTAGTATTTATCTTGATGATGGTGAGCTACCACTTTAATGATAATTCAAATCCCATAATAAAGAAACATGCTTATTAGACCAGACGAAGTTTATAAGATTAACAGGAATTCCTCCTTTGGCAAATGTATTAAAACTCCAGGAAAAAAAGTGGGAGGAAGGGAAACGTGACATTGCCAGTTCTTAAACTGTCTCTCTTTTTCTTCTAGTCAATTTAATCATATTGCTAATTTTGTACTTAGCAGTGAGTCATTGAAGTGAGAGCCAGCGTGATCAAAGTTGTAAAAACCTAAAATAAATAACTTCCCTTTTGTTAAAGATTGAAGGAGCTTGGAGAGAAGATGGGAAAGGCCTCAGTATTTGGGACCAGTTTGCTCACACGCCTTTGAAAATTGACAGCGATGATAACGGAGATGTCGCTTGTGACAGCTACCACAAAATAGAGGCAGATGTGGCTGCTCTAAAAGATATCAAGGTGACCCATTATCGTTTTTCAATCTCCTGGCCTCGCATTCTCCCAGATGGGACCACCAAGCATATCAATGAAGCTGGCCTGAAGTACTATGAAAGACTTGTGGATGCACTTCTTGCAGCAAATATCCAACCTCAGGTAAAATAAACAGCGTGAGATTCCTTACAATCTATTACAGCAGGGGTCTCCAGCTGGAGAATTCTGGGAGTTAAAGTCTGCCAGGCTTAAAGTTGCCAAGGTTGGAGACCCCTGTGCTACAGCATATGTTTGTAAGATGGAATAAGATGTTATCTTTCAGGTTTACAATGAGATGATTTGTTATATATAGGTAGTCCTTGACTTACGACCATAATTGGGACCAGAATCTCCAAAGCTAAGAAAGGTGGCTGTTAAGGGAATTGTGCTCAGAATTATGGCCTCTTTTTGCCACAGTTGTCAGAGAATCACTGGAGTTGTTAAGTGAACAATATGGCCATTAAGTGACTCTGGCTTCCGCTATTGACTTTGGTTGTCGGAATCCAGCTGGAAAGGTCAAAAATAGTGATTCTAGGACGTTGCAATCATTGTAAATATACGCCAGTTGCCAAAACACCCAAATTTTGTTCGTGTGATTATGGAGATGCTGCAACAGTTATAACTGTGAGGACCAGATGTAGGTCATTTTGTTCAGTCAGTCATGAAACATATGGTAGTAAGTTGAAGATTACCTATAAACAAGGTTGGTTATACAATACTCAGAAGAACCAGGTACAGGAGCTCCTCAATTGAGCCCAACATTTCTGTTAAGTGAGACATTTGTTAAGTGAATTTCCCACCATTTTATTACCTTTCTTGCCACAGTTGTTGAGTGAATCACTGCAGTTGATAAGTTAGTAACCTGGTTGTTAAGTGAATCTGGCTTCTCCATTGACTTTGCTTGTCAGAAGATTGTCAAAGGGGACAACATGACCCTGGAACACAGCAACAGTCATAAGTATGAACCAGTTGCCAAGCATCTGAATTTTAATCACATAATCATGACTTGAATATTATATATTTTCACCCCATGACTTGGCTGTGGTTTTGTACAATAGTTTAATAAGCCATTTCTCCCAAAGTAATATTTTACAGCTTGCCACTACACAGATAACTGGTTAATTGAACAAAAATAAAAAAAAATGATACACTTTTGTAAATGCATGTCTTAAATTCTAGATAACCCTGTACCACTGGGATCTTCCTCAGGCCCTCCAGAACATTGGAGGGTGGGAAAACGAGTCCATCATTCCGAAATTTAAAGATTACGCAGACCTCGTTTTTCAAAGATTGGGAAACAAGGTGAAATTTTGGATAACTTTAAATGAGCCTTACGTCATTTCCAACCTTGGTCATGGTTATGGAGTGTCTGCACCAGGTAAGGTCTTTTACCAATCCTTGTTTGTAGGAGGAATACTTTAGAAAAACGCAAGGGTATTGTTGATTATTAAAATCTCTGTTGACTAGGAAAGGATAGTTTGGCAATTAATAGAGAACTTAAAATTCCAAGATTACATTAATGTAATGTAAAAGTAGCCTTTAGGTCAGGGGTGTCAAACTCGATTTCATTGAGGGCCGCTCAGGGTTGTGTTTGACTTCTGGGGGAATGTGGGGTGTGTGGCCAGGGTGGATATGGCTAGAATGATGTCACTCATGTCAGAGGGCTACTTGTGGTGGCCTGAGTGCTCTGCCAGTGAAAACGGGTTCCCAAGCTCCATTTTCGACTTTGATGGTGTCCTGCAACCCTCTGCCAGTAAAAACAGAACTTGGGAGGGCTGCGCATGACCCTCACAAGCTTCCTTTTTGCTGGCAAATACACCTCAGGCTGGTCCTTTGCTCTTTTCAGGGTGGCCCATGGGCCAGATCTAAGCACCCCCTGGGCCGGATCTGCCCCCCGGGCCTTGAGTTTGACACCCCTGCTTCAGCCTTTTCAAGTGTTGCTGAATTATACATTTCAGCCACTTTAATTGTCAGGACCAATTGTGAGGGATTCACGGGTTCCTTACCCTTAACCCAGTATTCCTGACTCTTCTAAACAGTACATAGGGAACAGAAGTAATTAATGAAAGACATTAATGGAGCTAAGAGCTTTGGAAAAACCGAATAGCAAATCTCTTCTTAGATGAACAAGTTCTGCATTGTCTCTTGGGTCTGTTAATCAATCTTGTTAGAAATTCTGAGAAAATCACAGGAAACATTCTCCAATAGATATCTACAGGAAGAGCAGAGCACGCAAGAAATCGTTATAAGCCATATATAAGTCTTTACTCCCTTGTTATATTAGGCCAGGTCTGGTATGCTGCCAAGCCTATTCAAATTTTTCTAGTTCTTCCTCTTAAGCCAATGGGCCGTGGTAAACTTCAACTGCATGTATTTGGAAGTCTGCTGTTCTTTAAGCAAACACAAGTAATTCTCAGCAACTTATATACCGTATATACTCGAGTATAGGCCGACCCGAATATAAGCCGAGGCACCTAATTTTACCACAAAAAACTGGAAAAGTTATTGACTCGAGTATAAGCCTAGGGTGGGAAATGCAGCAGCTACCGGTAAATTTCAAAAATAAAAATAGATACCAATAATGTTTTTGAATATTTATTTCAAAGAAAAACAGTAAACTAGCGGTGTATTCAATGAAATACTTCACTCACCTCATGATGCTGATGTCCCGCTGTGATGATGATGTCCCGTGCAGCCGCGGGAGCGATGTCCCGCCTCCTATGACACACGGCACAGTGATTCCTATCATTGGATCACTGTACCAGAGGAGGTGGGACATCGCTATGTGGCTGCTTGCCATAACAAGGAGGAGGTGGGACATCGTTGCAGAGCGGCAGGAGGGGGAGGAAGGGGAATCGTAAGACAGCCCTGCATTACATTAGAACGTGAGGAGGGGGGATGATGCGGTGTGCGCTGCGCGGCAAACTGACACAGAGGGAGGGGAAACTCACAGGGGCACTGGGCCATTCACGAGTGTCACCCAGCGGCATGGCCCCGCCCCTTTTTCTCCTCCATTTCGGGCAAATTTTTCACTGACTCGAGTATAAGCCGAGGCGGCTTTTTTCAGCCCAAAAAGTGGGCTGAAAAACTAGGCTTATACTCGAGTATATACAGTAACTGATATTGGGGCATAGGGAAGTATGGCTTTAAGACAGATGTGTAATTGTGTAAATGAGTTACGAAAAAGCTTCAGCTTAGAGTGTTTAGTTAACCACAGAGTAGGGATTCACACAGGCCTGAAACTGATGTACATCAGAGGTGGTATTCAGCAGGTTCTGACCAGTTCTGGAGAACTGGTAGTTCGGAGAGCTGGTAAATACCAGTTCTGACTGGCCCCACCCCATCTATTCTCTGCCTCCTGAGTCCCAGCTGATTGGGAGGGATTTTGCAGTAACCTTCCCCTGGAGTGCGGAGGGAATGGAGATTTTATCTTGCCACGCCCACCAAGCCACGCCCACTAAGCCACACCACACCCAACAAGCCACGCCCACCAAACTGGTAGTAAAAGTTTTTGAATCCCAGCACTGATATACATGTCAGAAATAAAGTATGATATAATGTGTATAATGTTTAATTATAATTTTATTTATTTTCTTGAACAAGAGAATTATTTCTTTAGGATCTCCTTTAAATTTATTATCTTTATGTCGGTGCTACAATCATCAAAGCAATAAAATGGACCTTTGCCACCACTTTAGTATAATATTCTGAAAGAAGAAGAAAAAAAATCACATTTTAAGAGGTTATCTCCTTGCAGAAAAGCAAATAGATTAAAATCTATTGGTACTCCTGTAGCTGCAGAGTTAACCATTCCCATGTCCTTGTTTTCTCAGGAATATCTGGAAGACCTGGTCGTGCCCCTTACATTGTGGGACACAATTTGATCAAGGCACACGCAGAAGTGTGGCATCTCTACAATGAAACCTACCGTCCCAGACAAAAAGGGTTGATCTCACTTTCCATCAGTATCGAGTGGGCCGAACCAAAGAACCCTCACAAACAGGAGGATTATGAGGCTGCTGAAAGATACGTTCAGGTAATACAATATCTGTAACAATGAGAATTCCCCGCCCCCCGGATTCTCAGTTGTTACTGGACCACAGCTTCCATCTGGTTTGATCACAAATTATATTAGCTAAGGAGCAGCTGAGATACAAGCTATTGGTAATCAGGAGACAATGTTGAGAAGGTCCACCATTTCATAAGTTAAATAATGATATAAATCATGAGGATGTCCAGCTTTGGCAAATTTAAAACTTGTGGAATTCAACACCCAAAATTCTGGGAGTTGAAATCCACAGGTCTTAAAATTGCCCAGATTGGACACCTCAATGTAAACTCTATCATGTACTCTCAATAAGATCTATAGTTTTGCTTGGATTTAAAGCCAAATAGTATCTATTCTTCTATTAAATAAAATCAACAGAAACATAGTTTAGGTATTCAATAGGTATTAGTATCTAATCGGTATTTGGATTATGGAAAAAGGTAAATATCCCTGAGATATAAAATAGTGCACAATCAGCTTCAGTCTTCAAGTATGAGGAGAGAACAACTATTAATCATGTCTTCTGTCCTCCTAGTTGGGACATGCCCTCCTGTATGTTAATCCCTGCTTACTCCAGTTTTAAAACAAAGTTACATGGCAGCATGCACACATAAAATGCTAGGAAATAAGACCAGCTCATATTTTTCCAACTTGATTCAGAATAATTGTGCTATTATAGAAATACTGTAACCTTATATTCATAAATCTAGAAGGTGGTTTACTTGGAATAGGCTGGTTAAGATTATGAATAGCTGAAATGTGCAACATTTATATTTATCCCGTCTTTATTATCTTTATAAATAATTCAAAGCGGCTTTGCTTTAGGGTACATCTGTTCATATATGTGCCTTTCAGTGTCACGTTTAGAAGTGGAACCTAGTGAATTCCTTGGGGAGGGAAACATAGTCTAATGAGCAGACATTCGTACCTACTCTTTGCCTTATTAAATTCATGCCTTTTTAAGAAAGCATTTTCAGAAAGGGAATCACGAACCTTAAGAGCTTCATGCTTATATTATTACTTGGGCTGTAATGGTTAAATTATTGGACTTAGAATGGGGAGGTGTGGCTATGAATTTGCCCTCAGCTACGGAGATTCACAGGATAAATTTGAGGCAGTTCTCCTCTTGTAGCCCAACCAGTGGTGGGTTGCAGGTGGTACGCCCCTGTATGGGCGTACTGGAGCCTGTCCGGAGCATCAGGTACCGTTCCGGTACGGTGCTTCGGAGGGCCCACCCGTCCACCCGAGCTCCTTACCTCCTTTAATCCTTTGGCGCTTCCATACATGGTGCATACGGCGCCTGCGCGACACTCCACCAAGCAGCTGGAGTGTTGCGAAGCTTGCGGAGGCATCGCAGGCAGGTACGATGCATGTGCGTGCCACGCGCTTCCATGTGGGCGACGCCGGGCCCGTTCCAACCGTACCGGTTGGAACAGGATCCAGAACCCACCACTGAGCCCAACCTGCCTCATAGATTGTTGAAGAAGGGGGGCGAAGGGGGGACTACTATACACACTGCCTTGAGCTCCTAAATGAAAGTTACCGGTAGTATGAAATCTAATAAATGTGCAATATTTGGGAATACTTTTAAAAAACCTGGTAGATGATGTTTTATTTCTAAAGAGGGAAGGGCTGATGCTTTTAATCACATACCTCCAATGCTATGTGGGTAGGAGTTGTTGTTCTAGCTGTAACTATAACTACTAGTACTATTTTTGCATTGTATTCAGCAGATGGAGAGTATAGGTCAGTGATGGCCAACCTTTTTTTCTTCGTGTGCCGAAATCGCATGCACATGAGCGACAGTGTGCACGTTCATGCCCACACCCATAATGCAATGTGCCCCCATGCATGTGCGCATGACCCCCAAGCTCCCCTCACCCCTGCGCATGCATGCAACTCCCCCCTGCACAAGCGCCTGCTCCCACTGCACTCCGTTTTCGGCCTAGCAGGCCTCCCTGCAGCCTCCTGAGACTAAAAATGGGCCAGAGAGGGGGCCGCACCCCATCTTCCCCCTTTTGGGGCCTAGCAGGCCTCACTGAAGCCTCCTGAAATAAAAAATGGGGTGTGGGGATATGCTGCACCCCCGCACTCTCCCTAACCCCCACGCATGTGTACACATCTCCCGCATGTGCAGCAGAGACTCAAAAATTAGTTGGCCGGCGGGAGGCATGCGTGCATGCATGGTGGAGCTGAGCTGGGTGATGGCTGGTGCGCCCACAGAGAGGACTCTGTGTGCCACCTGTGCCATAGGTTTGCTATCATGGGTATAGGTTATGGGAGCTCTGACACTCTCAGAGATTAAGGATAGAAGGACACCAACAAGGTGTCCTTGGAAGACAAGTGGCAGCTGTAACTATCAAGCAGCTATATCAAGGTTACAATGTGGAGACTCAACAGGTGTCTGGGGGACGAGGTTTGAGGAACTGCTCTTTCACAAATAAGTTGGTTAATGGGTGTGTAATTCTTGATTTTTTGTGACGTCCCGCCACAGTTTTTTGCTGGTTGGTTTGCTCATCCTATTTTCAAAACCGGCGATTATAGTGATCTGATGAAAAAGAGGATACAAGAAAGAAGTTCTGGCATTTCACGGTAAGTGATTCACTAATGCAGAATAGTTCTCGGGATAGGCTACATTAAAAAAAAATCATTGAATAAGTCATCACTCTCCACTGCCTTATGTCACAAAAGGAAAAAGAATGGGAGACAGAAGAAAAAAGGAAATCCAAGTGCCGGCTGTTAAAAATGAAAGTCTTATGATGACCAATTATCTCAGCAACCGCATGGGAACTGGAGGGCCCTGATGGTTGGTGTTTCTTCAGAGATTTTTGAATGTTTTGAAATGGTGGTGAGGAGTCTGCTGGCAAACTCCTTGGAACACTCAGACCAGCTTCCTCAACCCACTGTCAGGGTATTTTCTTTTCTGGTGACTTCAAAAAACTATGAAGGACCAGAGGAGAAAGATGCTGGGAGGTGGGATGAGGTGAGATGAAATGAAATCATGAGAGCAGAGGATTCTTGCCAGTGGGAACACTTATATGCTCCTCTCAATGGTGCTTTTTCAAAGGGCAAATGGACTATGTTTTTTTTTTCCTTGAGGAAGAAAAAGAAAAAAAGGTAGGAAAGAAGAAAAGAAAGAAAACAAACGTAGTCCAGTTGCCTTTGGAAAAGCACCTGTGAGACAACCATGACCCGGATGACTAAAAATCTTCATAGATACTAAATGCTTATGAAATGTATGAAAGTACAGAAGTTCAAGAGAAGTCTAGTGTTCATTTCTGATACAACTGGATTTCTTTGAGGGTCAGATGAGCACTGTAGTTCTCCTCGAGGCAGGCCGGGGGTGGGTGGGTGGGACTGACGCCTCCTGAAGCACTCTGCCAACCAAAATGGGGCACGAGGGGGCAGGCGTGACCACCCTGCATCCCGTTTTTCACCTGGATGGCCTCCTGCACCACTCTGCCAGCCAAAATGGGATATGGGAGGGGGGCACGTGTCCCCCACGGGCCCCATTTTGGCTGGCAGAATGCTACAGGAGGCCTTCCAGGCCAAAAATGGGGCATGGGGAGGTCGCGCTTGCCCCCCCTGCCCCATTTTGGGTGGCGGAGTGTTGCAGGAAATTTTCCAGGCTGAAAATGGGATGCAGGGGCCCACATACGTCCCCCTCTTGCGCCCCATTTTAACTGCCAGAGACACCGCAGGCCAGTCCTTTGCTATTTCCAGAGTGGCCCTGTGCTACAACCAAACCAGCAGTAAAGCAACTCAATTCCTGGTTCCAGTTATGAAGCTAGATAGGTTTGGATCAGATTCTGAATTATCTAAGAACATGCACTATTCTTATGCTCTTGGTAAAAGGTCAGTTTCCATGCCACCATGCTTTTGCCCTTTTGCAATAACTGTCTACATCGGAATTTATGCTACATTATAAATTACAGATCCCAGCTGATATAGTAATATGTAACATTGCCATTCCTTTGAAATAAACGTATCATGTAGAAATCTATCTATTTTCATGTATGTTTGTGTTATATGTGATTCAGGCTCCCTGAATTTACTGAAAGTGAAAAGCAAAGAATTAAAGGCACATATGACTATTTTGGCTTGAATCATTACACCACAATCCTAGCATCCAATTTAAATTTTCCTGCTATTATAACATCCTACGATGCGGATAGGTAAGCTGCAAGCATGATTTTATATTGTGTTAAATTATGCACCATTTAAGTAATACTAATAAAAATGAAATATAAAGTTAGCCGTTTTTTAGGGTGAAATTACTGGATTTTGTGATTGTTCAATAAAATTTACCATTATATTGTTATTTGGTAAAATGAGAATCTTCCCATGTTTTGAGAGCCCTGGTGGCACAGAGGTTAGAATCAGAGGTGGTATTCAGCCGGTTCTCTTTGATTTGGGCGAACCGGTAGTGGCGGCTGCAGAGGGCAAAAACAGTCTTCCCTGCCCCCCACCCCCAAGGAAATACCAAGCTCAGCTTGGAGGTGAGCAGTGCGGCGCATGTGAAGGGGAGCATGTGGGGGGTTTGTGCATGTATGCGTATGTAGGGGCGCACTTTGCATTATGGGTGCAGGCATGCGCACACACTATCATGCATGCGTGCTCACATTTTTGCCACTCACAACAAAAAAGATTAGCCATCACTGCACTATAGGATAGTAGATAAGCCTAAATGCTATGCTATTGCCATTTTGAAGAAACTTATACACACATGTTTATATGCTGGTCTCTGTTGCAGAAGAATCTAAACTTTCCATAAGACTATGTAGATGGCTGGTTCTCAAAGAGCCAGAAACTGTTACATATTGATCTTTGGTGAACATGTGTATTGTTTGTCCAGTATAAAATAAATTGTGTTTATTTTAAATAGTGCTTGTAGCATGTCTGTAAATGGGTATCATTTCTGTCAAATAGTCCTTAAATGAAATCCTAGTGCATAAGTGGCCCAACTTCTTATAATTACAGTTGTCTGTGTCCTCACTTTTGCTATGCATCTCATTGCCTAAGCCCTAAGTGATCAATATGCAGATGCTATTATTTGGGGAATCACTGGAACATTAACTTTTTAAAAAAGTGCAAGTACATAAAATGTTCTTAACACTATGTACATTCCAAGTAAGCCAGCAATTCTAAACTTTTGTTTTATGGGACAGCAGTATTTTTGCAGATCACAGTCAAAGCCAAAATCTCATAAGATTTTAGGAGAATGTCAAAATCTCATGATATCATAAGATTTTGGCCATTTTTCTGGTTATTCATTTTTACTTGGTCCTGCTCTCTGGGCCATTTATAGTATCCTTGCAGGCCACCACTAAATCATTGGCGCATAAAATTGAAAGCCAATGCTTTGAAACTATGGATTATTTCAACAATAGTTTCTTGAAAATAGTCTTGTATATAAAACTCTAAATTGTAGGCTTTTAGAAGCCATAAAATTTGGTTTCAAAACCAAATAACTTGTTTATCTCTACATTGTTTACCACATAGTGATAAAAATATCTACATACTATTCAAAAGAGATAATAAAAAAGACCAAAACACCTCCTCACTAGCAATCAAAACCCAGATGAGCAAAGATAACACCAAGGTTAACATTATACCAATAATAAAAAAGGAAACAATACCCCAATGAAACAATTAACCAACTCAGTCAAACAAGCTAACATTAAATAGCCTAATCAAGGAACCATCAAATCTACTTCCACCAACACTGACAGAGCAAGCCACTTGCATATATATAAAAAGAGAGTAAACCCATACCTTTTAGCACTGATGATGTTACCTAGGTGGGTAATGAGAGGTCTTCAAGCAAGCAACCAAGCACAGATAGCACCAAAGAGCCCATATGTTTATGTTTGCTTTGACAGAGGTGTTGCTTCCATAGTAGACCAGAGCTGGCTGGGTTCTGGTTCCTTTTGGTTGAAAGTGACTCCATTTGGCTTCAGAAGACTCTTAAAATGGATCAAAGAAGAATACAATAATCCACCTATTTATGTGACTGAGAACGGAATTTCTGAACGTATAGATAGAGGCTTGAATGATACCTGGCGCATACATTATTTAAAGAGTTACATTAACGAAGCATTAAAAGGTATGTGGTTTTCCTTCCGAAAGTGGTCTCCAAATCCAATTAATCCTTCTACCTTATCTCTATTTTCCATGAAAGAGTGAGCATTTAACTAATTTTCCAACGAATGCATGTAATGGAAAAAGGACTTTTGCTGGCATGGAGGTGGGTTTTGAGTACAGAAGTGAGAAAATCAATTCTAACCCTATGAATGACTGTGGTGAATGATATGTTGCAAAATTTCCAGAGTTTTTGAAAATTTAATCCCAATTGCAGATTTAGTTATTCTGCTGACTGTGAAGCATTGGAACAAGCTAGCTTAGTAATTGCTATTTATTATTTTTAAAGCTTTGTGAGTGTGTTAAATGCTGTGTATGGTGTGTAGAGAAAAAACTCTAAAAATATTAGCAAGAACAGATTAACATTTGTAATGTTAACAATATTAAAAATAAGTTAAAATATATAAATAAGGAGGCTAAGACTTTATCGTGACCCGACAAATGCGCGAACGTCAAAACCGCGGCGCTAAAACCGCGATGTCAAAAGCGCGCCGACAACAGCACGCTGACAAAAGTGCGCCGACAGAAGCGCGATTTAAGTTAAGGTAAGGTTTAGGGTTAGGTTTAGGGTTAGGTTTTGGGTTAGGTTTAGGGTTTGGTTTAGGGTTAGGGTTACAGCGCGCTTCTGTCGGCGCGCTGTTGTTGGCGCGCTTCAGCGTTCATTCGGCGGCGCGGTTTTGTCGGCGCGGTTTTGTCGGCGCGGTTTAGTCAGGCGTGCTTTTGTCGTTCGCGCATTTGTGGTGGAACCAGACTTTATTAGGGTTACTAGAATGGAGATTTTCCTGGAAAAGGAGCTAATTGAAACTAGTTGATCATTTGAGGTTGATGGCTTTGTTTTACTAAAGGAAGGAAGAGGCTAATGATCAACTACCTCTAATATATAATCAATCTCTCTCTAATAAACATGTGAAAAGAGCAAAATGGTAACCATTTATTCACTGTCTATATTCGGCTATCCTTACTGGAAATCTTGAAAGCCAGTTTGGAGTAGTAGTTAAGATGGTTAAGGTGCAGGCCAACAAATCAGGAGACTGTGAGTTCTAGTCTCATTTTAGGAATGAGAACCAACTGATTGACTTTGGGCCAGTCATTCTTTTAGAGCTTAACTCGCCTCACAGGGTTATTATGGGGAAAATAGGAGGGCAAAGGATCAGGGTATGTTCGTGTGGGCGCGTGTGTGCGCACAATAATAAAAATTAAAAAGTGCATAGTGTTTAATCTTAAGAGCTATTTTTTTCAACACACTTTGCATTAAGCTTAAGGTTACTCACTCTATATGCCTGGCTCTAGGATTTCCTTCTGTGCTTACTCCTTCAAAATGAAGTTTTGAGAGAGTCCAGATGCCTACAGAAAGGCTGCAACCCAAATTATTCAGGAATCCGCATTGTGTATGAGTTTGCAATTAAACTTGCATAAAACCACTGTAAGAAGAATCTGCCCCATCCCTGTTTTTATATATATAACAGGAGTTGCATTTGATGGTGTTGATCTCCGAGGTTACACAGTTTGGACTTTGATGGACAATTTTGAATGGGCTGTGGGCTTCTCTGAAAAATTTGGCCTGTATTACACCAACTACACAGACCCCAATCTAACTAGAATACCAAAAGAATCTTCAAAATATTACTCATCTATTATCCGCTGTAACGGCTTTCCAGATCCAGCTAATGGACCTCATTTGTGTCTGGAACCACAGCCTGAAGGTAGGTATATTGGAAGCAGAAAAGGACCAGCTTTAAGGGTTTTAAGTTTAATTTAAATTTAAAAATTATTACTATTTTTTAATTGTAATAATTGTACCAGTCTGGACACAATTCTATATGGTAGAAAAAAAACCCAAGAGATTGATATTTTCAGGAGGAAATTGCAATGCAATAGTCAGCTAGTATTGAGACGAAATACTGCCATATCTGGTGCTGAAAGGAACATCTTAATAGGCATCTCTGTAAAAATGCCAAAGCAAATTAATCTGCATCTATTTGTCTTTGATTTTGGAGCATTCCCAAGAGGAATACTCAAGAGAATAACCTCAGGGATTGAAGCTAGAATACAGGAATTTTCATTTTTACAACTATGAATCAAACCCAATGGGTCTTGACCCCCTATACATGCCACTGACAGTAACGATCTTCTCTACTTGAGGTTGGTTTGAGGTGTTTGAAAGCTACTAGGGCAATTTTTTAGGCAGCATACTTGGATGTACCAGTTTACAAATCTTACATTACTTTACCTTTCTAGGTATTACTAAACCACCAGTTACAAACACTGCTCTGCCACTCACAAGCTCAACAGCTGCTACTAGTAATCTGCCACTTACAAGCCCAACAGGACTGGAAGATATCAAGAAAGTGCCATTTTTGGGACTGGACTTGACTTCATCTGAAGCTGAAATAACTCTTTATGTTCTATTTGCCTTATGCTTGCTGGCTATACTAGGCCTCGCTGGTTCCCTCTGTGCATACAAAAAAGCCAAAAATATGCGGAAAAAATCAACATTTTAGCAATCAGAAATGTTTTGCTTTCTCATCTGAAGACTTTGAGCCACACATATTTGAAGTTCTTTATATGCATCTATGAACTTTAAAAGTACATAATCATAACGTGTATCAATTAAGGATATCATTTTGGGTTTTTTTTGCACCCAAGATATACTTGCTTAAGAATTATACAATTTTGGGACGTTATTTTGTTGTGACTATGAAGTTAAAACTACGAACACTGTGCATAAAAGTATTTAAGTGTGTTTCAGAAAAAGAGGGCCATTTGTTCAGTTTCATAACAAATAAATGGAAATAGGTTCTTGTATGCAAATGTAATAAAGAATTTTACAGAAAAATAGTTAAGAATGACTTCCTTTGCCAGGTTTTGTAATTACTTCTGAGAACCAAATAATTGTAATAGGTACCAGTTGGAGACCTTTTGGCTTCATTTACTGTGACATTAAGGCAATTTTCTCAATTCCACAGAAAGCAGTTTCCAGTTAACACATTCACATCATAAAGACATACTGTATTTTAGCGAGATAGATGGTTAGTGAACTTTGCTTACATTTCGATGTGAGAAAGGGGGAAGGGGCAGAATTGTATTGTTTTTCTGTGAAATTTCTCCATCCATAAAATAACCACCCTCAATCCATGAAGCAGTGAGTCTTTCGACTCCCAAAAAAAGCATGGCTGGAGAAATTGCAGTCAATAGACTATATAAGATGATCAATGGTGGAATACGACCAGTACGGGTGGACTGGTACCTGCTGGGAGCACCAGGTACCGTTCCGGTACAGTGCTCCAGAGGGCCCACCCACCGTCCTTACCTGTATTTGAGCCCATCGGGGCTTTCATGCATGCTACATACGGTGCCTGTGCAATGCTCTGCAGAGCAGCTGGAGCATCGCAGAGCTGTCGCGGGTGGTAAGTACCAGTTGCAACCGGTCATACCGGTTGCGACCAAATCCAGAACCCACCACTGAAAATGATAGTTTTAGGGCTAATGGCTAGTATTAATCCAGTCTTTGTCTACGATAGCTCTGCATTTTCAGTGAAGGCCTAAAAAGCATCCTTTTTAAAATTATTATGGGTAGTTTGCCTGCTGCAGCCAGTTCTCAAACTGTTTCCATATCTTTTATTTCAATTGTTCTACTGCACTATACTATATATGTAACAAACATGACTCTAAGGTATGTTAGTACAAATTAATTTCTAGTGGATCATGTTGAGTCAAATAAGAGGAAATGAGGATGGATGTTGATATTGATCCTGTACCCAAAAAGAAGGCATAAGAGAAAAACAAGTCATCTATTTTCGTATTTTAACAAATATTTTATATTTGTAAAAAGACTGAACTAGATTGAACTGTGACTCTGAGTAACTGTGTTTTTTGTTTTTCTGTTGTACTCTACTTTTCCCTTTGATTTTTAAAAGCTCTTGTTGAGGCAAGAAACATTAAAAATTAATCTGACCACTCCTGTATTTCTGTTGCTATGTACAAATAGATAGTTGAACCACACACGCGATACAGTAAAATTAATGGTAAACACAGCAGCCATGTTGAATCACCAAGCCTAGCCCCCAAATAGGATCAATCTCTTTTCCAAATCCCCATTTATACAAGTCAGGAAAACAAGAAACTGTAAGTACCCAGTCTCTTTCTTATGTATGGGGATCATTCCATAGCTCTCTTTATAAAAAGTATGACACTTCAAAAAACAATCATGTTATGTACCAAGTGTTTGGGGGAAAAAACTTTATTGAATGCCGTGAGATAAAAACTATGAATATTGGGCTGTTACAGAAGCATTACAGGGGGGAAAAAACCCTTATCCAATTTATTAGGCTTACACTCTTCTAGGCCGAGTGACTTGTTTGGTATTTGGAGATGCTTATTTGTTCAAAGATTTATATAGATAAAAAGTGTCTTTAGAGGTCTGTATAAGTAGTAAATATGAAATTCTAAATGCTGATGAGACATGGAGGATTTTTATATTGTTTTTGGCAGTAGTTACATTTGCAGAATCTAGCTGCACAAGTGGGTTAGCATTTATTCCAGGCAGAATACTCATCCAAGCCCACTATGCAGCAGAATGTTTTAACTGAAGCTAAATCAAATAGGAAAAAAAAATCAGTGATTTCTATGTACAGTTTAGTCAGGTTACATTTGTTGGGTTGAATTTCCATTCCAAGTATTATTATCATCCTCTCCATCATCCTGAGTTCTCAATCGGTAGATTTTGCCTTCTTTCTTAAATTCTTCATTCCGTTTTTCCAATACTCGTTTCCTAACTGCTTGTCTGAAAAAGAGAGAGAGATTGAGTACAAATTCCAATAGTGGCAGAATTCAGGCCAATACTGATCTAATTTTAATCTTTTTCATTCCAAATTTAAGGAAGTTTCTTTGAGACCAGAAGATTTAATTTGAACATACAGCATGGATTCATGTCAGACCCACACTTATGACCATTTGTTCAGCGATTACTCAAAATTATAATGATGCTCAAAAAAATGAACTTACAACCTATGCCCCAAGTTATGGCTGTTGCAGTGTCCCTGAAGTCATGTGATCAACATTTGAGTGCTTAGAGCCCTACCCACACTTACGACTCCAGGGGTGCTACAGCTCCTCCACACTGACCCATGCTTTTTGGCTGCACTGCACAGTGGCACCCAGCAGTGGGGCTGGGCTAAAATAGAGAGATCAAGTCCCAGTTGCTCCCACTACCCTATGCTTCACAGGTCCTGCTGTGCCATCCTTTGCCATTCAATTCTCAGTTAATGAAAGCAATCAAAATGTAGGGATTGCAGTTACTTAGTGATGCTGTCATGTAATGTTTCGCTTTTCTTTTTTCTTTCTGTAAATGTGTTTTTATTTTCCATTTTCATTTTCGTACAGTCACATATATACTGTGCAGAACTGGGGCCATATAACATTAAACAATAAACACAGCCATTCCTCTTGTCAATAATACCACCCAAAATACAAACCCAATGTACCTCTTCGACCCTCCATACACCCTTTCTTTCACCCCCCTCCAACTTTCCATCTTCCCTCCATCATTCCCCTCTACCCTACTTCCCCTCCCCCTCTACCACTCCTCTCTCCCGATACACTCCCTCCCTTCCTTCTCACCCTCCCTCCAATCCTCTCCCCCACCCTCTCTACCCCTCTTTCTTCTATCCCTCTACTCCTCCCTTCGGTGTATTTCTACTATCTATTAATATATTCAGCTTGTCCTATTTTTACACTGGAATTAAAGAGCAACAGTATACAAGTGCAATCGCGTTACTTTGAAATCTAACACATACTTAGCTCGGATTTTAGTATTTGGGCGAGAGGTCTTCTTATCTCTTTTAGTGTCTATCACACCGTTCCAGTCACCCAATAGTATACAAGACTTAAAGTCCCACTGTACTAATTTAGCATGAAGATTTCTATAGAATCCGTCTTGCTGTTGATTAGGAGCATAAATTCCCAAAAGTAATGTCTTTTTCCCTTCTAAGATTAAGTCTAGTGCGATATATCTTCCAAAGGGATCTGCTTCAATTAGTTCCGCCTTAATGTCTTTTCTTAAGTATACAACTATACCATTTTTCTTTTCCGTAGCAGAGGTCACAAAATGGTGACCAAATTTGGGGTTAAACAAATATTTTTGATCAGTTGATTTGATATGAGTTTCTTGCAGACAAATTATATCATTCTTGAACTGTTTAAGATAGTGAAATATTTTCTTTCTCTTCTGTGGAGAGTTCAGTCCATTGACATTCCATGTCAAAATCTTAGTTGTCATTTTTGGTTGCCTGAAGCTTTTTTAGAGCCTCCTGCATGGCCTGTTTAACCTTTGGCCTAGCTCCTCCCATGGCTTCTGAGCTTGTTGCTGTAACTCCTTGATCAATGGCCGGTGATTGTTGAGGTTGTTGCATTGTAGCTTGTTTTTCCATTCGTCTGGTAGTCATACGGCTTCCATGACACCTTGCCCTTCCGGGAGGGGGAAATGGTGCGTCTTGTCTGGTAGTTGTGTGGTTTGCTGTCTATCTTGTCCTTCTCATGGTCTTTCTCCAGATCCAGATGATGCAGGGTGTCCCACCTTCAGAATATTGTGATAGAAATCTCGAGCTTTCCATACAGAGTTGAGACAATATCTTTGCTTGTCAAATGTAATTATAATACCAAATGGCACATCCCATCTATACTGTATCTGACGGTTTGTGAGTTCTTCCACTAGAAAGGCATAGTCTCTCCTGGCTCTTAGCATTTGAGGTGGTATTTCTTTCAAGACAATCAAATCCTGACTGCCAATTTGAAGCCTGGTGTTATAAGACTCTTGTAGTATCATGTTTCTGAGCTCTCTTGTGGCGAAGTATATGACTACATCTCGGGGGAGTTGCTTCTGCTTTGCCGCCCAAGAGTTAACACAATATATTTTATCAATCTGCCAGTCAAAGTTGGACCCCGGTCTTCCCGCCAGACGGTCAAAAGCCTCTGAAAAAATCTGTTTCAAGTTCTCCTGTTTATCCTCACGCAACCCCCTGACTCTTAATGCAAGCTCCATCTGCCTGTACTGTATCATAATAATTTGTTTTTCAGCGTTTTCAACTTTTTGTTGCACCACCTCAATTTTGGATGTCAAATTGGTATTAGCTTCTTAAGAACCTCTAGGTTATCTTCAAATTCAGAAACATGTTCTGTCAATACAGTTACAAGTCCCAGCATATCATCATTTATTTTGGCAATCCTAGTATCAAGTTTATCATATAAATCCATCTTAAACTCTTTTAAATCGTTTAAATCGAGAGAGAGAGAGAGAGAAGGTAGGTAGGTAGATGTTTCCAGGTGTATTTATCCATGTGCTGGAGAAGGAAATTGCTGACAATCTGCAGTACCTAAGACTTTGTTTCTGCTGGCAAAGCACTTGTTCAATGTAATTCTCATCAATCAGTTAAAGAGCTTTCCAAAAGGTGGGAGAAAAGTTTTTGCACTCTGAAAACTTTCCCAAAACAGCCTATTTTTTGCAAAAACAGGCCTGTTTTTTTTTTTAAAGGCAGAATAGCCTTGGGGGGGGGTGCCTTGCAGAGTACTCCTGGGGGGTGCCCCCCCAAATGAGCAAAAAACCCACCTTTTCGTGAAAACAGGCCCATCTTTTTGTCAAAAAAATTGCATGCATAGCCTTCTGGAGGCTTATAGAACCCTGCTTGCGGCAAAAAATGGCCCGTTTTTCAGTCATTTCTGCTCTCCCAGCCCCCAGGAGCTCTCTGAAAGCCTCCATAAGGCTATGCATGGCCATTTTGGTGAAGGGGTCGAGGCTTTGAGAGGCAAAAAAATGCTGTATTCAGTGTATAAGATGCACCCAGATTATCATCCTTTTTTGAGGAAAAAGATGTGTCTTATACTCTGAAAAATACGGTAATCGTAAGGTGGACTGCTGACTTATTTTCAAAGCATAAATGAACATCTAAAACATGGAAATTACATAGTAGCTATTTGAAAATGGTGTTATCATTCCATCCCATTTCTTGAGAACGGCTTAACTTCACCAGTGAAGACGCAACAAACTAGGACACTAGTTTTCAGTCCATCCCATGAGATCACACAGAACAGGCATAGTGTCATCTCTGTTTCTTAATCAAGGGAGCCAGCGGTGTCCAAAGATGCTTCCGTGGTTATGTGGCCAACATGACTTACATGCTGAGGTGCATGGAACTCTGTTACTTTCTCACCAAAGTGCTACCTATTTATCTACTTGCATCTGCATACTTTTGAACTGCTAGGTGGGCAGGAGCTGGGGCAAGTAATAGGAGCTCACTGTCACACAGTACTCAAATTTCAAACCTGGGTTGTCAACATTCCAGTAGACAAGCTCAACTTCTTTAAACGCTGAGCCACTGTGCCCTCCTTGGCCCTTTGCCCAAGCATTTATTGCCCATCTTGTATTGACTTTCTGAACATGCCTGTGGTTTGGCCTCATTGAAAATGGAAAAAAAAACCCATAAAAACAATGCATTTTTTGTTCTTTATTTTTAATCCTATGCTGACTGCCCAGAATCACAGTTTGTGAGATGGGCAGCCAGATCAAACAAAGAAACAAACAAACAAACAAACGCTGATATTTTTTTTAGTCCCTTGCTATATCTACAGTTGAATTTTACAGCTCATGGAAAAACTAAACTAAACTTAAGAATAACATGAAGAGTCAAAAGAAACTTCGACATGAACTTTTCTAAAAAGGGGGAGGGAGGGACTCTACCTCTGCCTTTACTTATATTTGTTCTTAAACTCTTCATAATTGGGAAAGGATTCCGAGAGGAAAAGTGACTCGTTAACAGCAACACATTGCCACTTTATGAGTGGATCTGTTTCTTTCCCTAATTTTCCATCCTCAGGTTCCAAGGGTCACAATACTGGTTTAGAAAATTTGGAGTTTGTGCAGATAAGAATAATTAATATTGTTTCAACTGATAAAAAATCTTGAAATCTGATCCTTGATGGCTTTAGTAAGAAATGTTTTTACCTGTTTGGCTCTGCAGTGCTAGGTGCTGAAGGATTTGAGTGCTGCTGTTGATGTCTTGCAGGAGGCTGGGATGAAGGAGGGCTGGTAAACAAGAAATTGCTAATAAATCGCCAAACAGCTATCAGTGGGTAAAGGATTGTGCCAAGGTATTTCCATAAATCTCCACTGGAAGACTGTACGACTGCTGTAGCTGGCCTTCCTGCCTATTTATGGAGAAACAAGCAAGTACTGTTTAGAAATTAGAATTTAAAATATAAAAGAACCCTCTTACTATATTATGTAACACATATAACTTTTGTCTTGTAGTAAATTTATAATTATTTATTTGAAACCTGTACATTTCTTTTGTTTTCCCTTTTTACACACTTACAGGCAACAATACTATTGAAGCACTTGGAGCAAGTCCCAGGTCTGATAATTTTTTCTCATAATCATCTTTGGTAAATTCTCTTCTGGGGAACATTGTTGCCAGTGAGAAGTTGCCATATGTGTTGCCAACAATCTGTAACAACAGAACAAGCCAAGTTCATTCTATTCTTTACAAATAAGAGGGAATATAAATGGCATGCCATTTTCAAGACAAATAGACTTTCATCCTAAAATTTTCATAAGGAACTGAAAAATTCTTCAGTGACAATAAGAATAGTTGCAGCGATTGCTCAACTTGCATTAGTTGGTTCTGAATTACTGATTTGATTGGTAGCAGGCAATGTGCCTTACTAATGGCCAATAAATTAAATGATCCTTCAAAGCAGAAATTAAGTAGGAGTATTAAAAAGGTTATTAGGTCCTGAATATACTTTGAAAGAAATGTACTTTCTTTCATATGTTTACCCAGGTTTTATGTTAGGCAACAACACTTTTCTTGTAATAGAACAATCCTTTTCCCACAAGGAAAGAGAGAGACACCAAATTTCAATTGTACTATTGGAGCAATCAATGGGTAGGTAGATAACAGGCTGTAATCATGTAAATAGCATAAACACTGACTGGGATGCTTATGGGTTACTCACTTCTATGTTTGCTGTATGTAATTCATTTTTTTAAAAACCTCCTTATTAAACCTATTGCCTTAAAAAATGTAAAGACAATGCAATAATTTAGTTCAATTATTAATGCAGCTTCCATTTAATTAACTTTTTGAAAAACAACAGATACTTGTTAACAACAGATACCTGTGCAGCAAACCGATGAGCTTCTTCCAAAGGGGCATCCGAAGGGAAACTATTAGTGAAAGAAGATCCATCTGGAAGGCGAAATTGGATTCTTGCTATAGCACTAGGGAAGATATTTTACATTAAAACATTTGGTTTTACAAAGAACACCTTAAATTATAGAAAAAGGTGGTTCTACAGAAAAAAGAGCTCATTATTTATATCAACAATTGTAGGAGAAGAGTGGTAGAATCTGGGGGAGAGTCAAAAGAGGAATCAATCTAGAATTGCTATGCAGTCACAAACAGAGTAATTTGTGGCTATGAAGTGACTTTAGGCTGATTCCTCTTGGGATCCCACCTGCAGGTTCTGCCACTCCTTCTCTTACAACAACAGACAAAGCTATCTGTGAATTCAGAATAAACAAATTCTCTGCCAAACTTTATAACTCTAAAGTAGGAGGAGGAAAGAATAAGCACTGAATTGAGAACTGGGATGAGGCTAGAATAACATCTAAAGTTATAGGCTCTTGCAAAATGCAAGGGTGGTTTTATGTAAGTTGAGAATAACAAGGGCCTGGGAGAAAAAAAGTACCTTTTTTCCTTTTGGGATGTTTCCTTCCTAGCTTCCATTTCAGCTTGCTTAGCCTGAAGAGCAGCAGCTTTTGCAGCTTCTGCCTCTTCTTTTGACCTTGCAAAACGAGCTGCTCTGTCAGCACGATCCTTCACAAGACAAAAAAGTAGCTTATTAACACGACTTTTTAATACTAGCTGTAAAAATCAGACATCATAGTGATTTTGATGTAAAAATTGTTGTATGAGTTAGATCCAGATCAAACTATATTTGGATAGTCACTGAAATCAGTAATGAGCAACTGATTATTATTCTTAAACTGATTAAATATAAATGTATTCAAGGTACCATAATCCATGCCAATTATCAAGGACCTATACTTAGGACCCATGGGCTGAAGTTTTCCTTGTACAAGTAAATCACACACTTGAATACTTACCAGTGCAATCTGCTGCCTGATGCGTTCCCTAGCAGCTTTATCTTCAGCTTTTTCTCGGTTCCTTTCTTCCAATATTCGTTTTGTAAGATCTTCTTCCTGTTTCCTTTTATATTCCAACATTTCTTTCCCAGTTTTTCTTCTATCTATTTCTTTTTTTATTTCTTTCTATATAAAAACAAAACATGTATTTTATTTACTGGACTTTAAATCATCATTCTATATGTTTAATAACCAAGACAGCAATAAAAATGCAAAATAGAAACAAATAGCACAGGTAAAACAGCTACAAATCAAACATTAACAGTAAAGCGCAATTAAAAGCATGGTGGAAGTGATGTAACTAACCTCCAGGGAAAGGGAAATTAAGAGACAAGTGAATCTCCCTAGGAAACACATTCTGTAGCCTGAGAAATATGTGACAAGGTGAACCTCTGGTAATTGGAATGTCTTCAAAAGAGCATTTTTTATTAATCTGAGTATTTATTTATTTCTTATGGTGAGTAATGCTGTTTCTTGCCTGGGAATCCTTGTGAGATCCATTCTGGTTATTAATCTGAGTGACTGGACGGTTTACAACATTAAGTTACCATTTGGACTTTTAAAGATTATTACCAATACTGTGAGTTGTGGCTAGTAAACAACTAATAGATAGTACAGATATTTCAGTAAACAAATCTGCTTATATTTTGTAGTAATTGCAATTTCTAGATATTTTTAATCCCTGGTAGGCCAAGTTTCAACCACAATCTATGAATCTAGGATTTTCCTTACCAACTCACCTCCATTTTATCTGAATTTAGTTTCAATATAAATCATCAGCCAATTATGAAGTTTAAGCAATGTAAATAGTGATGATTGGTTTATTGGAATAGAAAACATATCTGGGTGTCATCTGCATATTCATGAACTCAATTAGAAAGCTTTGGATAATCTTTTCCAGAGATTTGTAAGTAGTAAACAACATAGGTGACATAGGGACACACCATAGATCAATGACTAAAGTCTCATGTCATGTCAGAAATATAGGCGCTAGAAAGGGGGAAATTATTAATTTAAATTTAAAAGGATAAAAACTTTAATAAAGATACAGATTTATATAGTTCTAGTCCAATACTGGGCCACACTGATGGCAGGATATTTCCAACCAGCAAGTCATATTATGTGCAACTGTACATGTCGGTCATAGGGGAAACTGTAAAAGCTGCAAAGTTGTTTGAATAGTGCTACATTCACAATAATATCCTTGTCTTTTGGGAAACTACAACCCCCCCCCCCCCGTTTTTTCCTGTGGTCTTTAGTTCTAACTAAAACCAGTGCACAATCTATTTAAAAATTTCCAAACCGTCCATTCCTCCTCTGAACCTCCACACAACTCAAGCGGTTCTACCCAATTATGAAGATGTTGATTTGAAGTTTCCATCTTTTTAATTGTTCTTTTTGAAGGGTAGTAACAATCCCCTTGGCACAATCTAAAAAGCTCTTTCTTGATTTCAATCTTTTTGTAGGGGGTACTCGGCCAAATAACGGGCCTGCTGAATCATATACTACTTTTTCATATTCTACATCTTCTGCTATACTCCTTCTAACGCCTGGTGAAGCTATTCCTGTCAAGATATATAGTTTGTCAAGTGGGATGGGGTACAGTCAGTAACAATGCAACATGTATCACTAAGCACCCTATCCACCTGTGTAGTGTGCATGGACTGGCCCCAAATAGAGCAGGCATACTCTCCTGCCGGAACGGCCATTTGTAGAATAATGGGGTGGGCTTCCTAAGTAGTTTCAGCCAGCTTAGTAGGTTGTAATTTCACTACTTTCTGGGCATGTCCTAATAGGAAAGAAGGGAAGCACTGCAAAACAGTGCCCCTAAAGCTCAATCCTATCAAAAGGTTTGTGGGTTGAAAATATTGAAAGCCACTGTAAGGGCTCCAAAGAACTAGAAAAAATGCATTTCCTGCTCTTGGTCCATCAAGAGCAAATGGCCTTACTACTCTATTCTAAACTAATTCCAAATTAACACGAGTCCAAAAAATGTGCTTTATCCAGGTGTACCTAGAATTGCTAGCAACAATTTTTGAATCACCTTGCCTGGGAATAAAATATCTAAATCTTGTCTATAATCAGAAACAATACTCAAATCAAGGGATGGGTTTTTAAAAATATATAAATATATATATCTATCTCCTTTCATATACTAGAATAAAATCTGGTGCTCAAAGAGACATTTAAGTATCTTTCAGAATCAAGGCCCAATGCCAGCCTGGCTGAATAAACCATCCACAAAGGCAAGGGTCAAATAAGCATGTAGTAGTATCATGTCTCCACCCCTCCACATGTTTCTAAGGTATTAAAATAAATCTGTGTTCTGCCAACTAAAGCATCCCTAAGAGAGGCTGGCAATACTAAAAATCAAATTATATTCTACCTGTTCTTCTTCTTTCTTCTTTTCTTCTCTTCTTTCTTCAAGTTTTTGTGTCACTCTGTATTTTAAAACATAGTAAGTTCAAATTGAAACAATTTCTGCATAATGAAATCTTGTATCAGTCACATCCAAATTTCACAATTCACCAGTGATAACTATGCTACAATAAATTAATTCCATGTGTTTAAGATACAACATACTGCCAAAAAATGTATGTTCAAAAAATGCAAAAAAAATTGTTTCTATGAACAGAAGGAATTCCAAGTGGTATCTTATACATATACATACATACATACATACATACATACATACATACATACACACACACACACACACACACACACACACATTTCTATTTTGTCCTCCAAGCTTTGTCCATTCACACACCCTTGTTTTTCCTTATAAAATTTATTTTTCCAAACTTGGTTTCCTTCTTAAGGATGACAATTCTGGAAAAAGCATTGATACAAGTTTCATTTTCCTTCTGATTTCATTTAATTTTTCTAAAAAATATTTTTGTACAAATACAAAATGGCCTAATTAAACCTCAGTGAGGCCAAGGCAAACCAAATTTTCACTAAATAGTTGCACTAAACAGTACTTACAAAACCATACCTTTCTACTTTAGCAGCAAGATCATCTGTAGTCTGTTCTACCCGTCTGTCATCTTTCTCATTTGTCTGGACCAAATTTACTTCACCTTCTCATAAATGAGAAGTCCCATATTAAAAAAAAGACAAAAATTGAGACTTTTGTTATAACAATTATACAATTATATTAGTTAATATGGGCATTGTAGATATCAATTATTTCTGGTAATAAAAATAACATAACACTTGTCCGATTGTGTTTTTTTAAAAAAAGTTTTATTGCAGTAAAATGCAATAAAATGCAGTAAAAGGAGATATAGTTCTTTACTATCATTTGCGAACTAGGAAAGGTGTGAGGGAGACATATAGAAGGTTGGAGGGATACACAAAGCAATTAAAGGTTACTAACACAAAGAGGCAGATCCAGTGGGTGATCAGTTATTACTAAGCTAAATAGGATTGAATAGAAATATCTCAGAGGAAAAGTAATCTATAAAGAATGAGCTAGTAATACTTACCATCTGGAGTTAAACGCAATCTTTCTAGCTCTGTTTCAGAAGTTTCAGCGGTTTGTAACCGAGAATCTTCTGGGTTGCTACATAAAGAGGAGGAACATGAAGCAGAACTTTCTAACCCTTCAGTTTTTTGCATCTAGGGAAGAAGTGTTGACATACATAAATGTTGCATTTATTTTATATTCATCTTTTACATTTAAAAATGAGCACTCTTTTTATATTTTAAAGAACAAAACATAATTATTTTTAACCTAGTATGCACACACCATGTCTGGCTGTATTTCAAATAATATTTCTAGACTACGCAACATGATCCCTGCTAAATGTCTCAACTACCTCTTCTATAATGCTTGCTATGAACATAATGCCTGGAGCTGATAGGAATTGATATCCAAAATAATTTGAGGTATCCGGTTGCTTGCCCATGGACTACTCTATTTACTAGACTATGTGGCATTTATATCAACAGAGTTTCTTTTCTAGTAGGTTATTAGCCCACTTTTCCAAGAAAGACTTGGCCACATATATGATGGAAATATATAAAAAGGGGGATTATCTTAGGAAATGTAGGTCTTCTGACTCTGGTAATTAATTAATTTTAGAAAGGTGTATAGAAAAATATAATATTTAAAAGAGTACACTTTAATATCATCTCACTATGCATTCAAGATGTAACTGCAGGTAGTCCTTGTTTAATGACAATAATTGGGACCAGAATTTCTGTCACTAAGTGCCATGGGCATAATGTGCAATAATGCCACTTAATAGTTCCAGAAGTCGCTAGTTACCCTAAGTGAATCACCACAGGTCGATAAGTGAGCAACTCATGTGACCATGACTTCCAACTTCCAGATGACTTCCCTATTGACTTTGCTGCAAAACACAATCATGCAACTCATGGAAATGCACCAGATCATGACCCTAGGCCCATGGAGGCACTGTGACAACCAAAATTTCAAGAACCAATCATAAATACAACTCATTCAGCATCATTGTAAGTTTGAACAGTCACTGAACAAATGGTTGTTAACCAGGAGCCATCTGCAATACTAAATGGTAAATAAATAAGACTCTTTTCTGACAACAAAAGCCAAACGTGGAGTAATTGAAAGACAATGTTGCTGCAACTAGCATGTATTGTGAACAATATGTTAAAAATTAAGAGGATTTGAATTCTGTGTAAAGGATAAATTAAGTCCACGGGGCTCTTAAAGAGAAAAAAACCCCTCATTTATAGTGAACTTTTCTTATTGTACAAAGGTTGAAATTATTATTCAATTTTAATCCTATCTATATAAAAACTCAAGGAGACAAACATATCTAATACTCTTTCCTCCTCCTATTTTCCCCATAACTGTGTGAGGTGTTTGGACTGAGAGAGTGACTGGCCTGACATGACACAGGTGACTTTCATTTTTAATGCAAACTTAGAACATACTGTCTCCTGGTTTATAAGCCAGCCCATGAACCACTATACCAAATTGGCTATCCAATCCAATGTATATCAGAAAGCAACAATTTATTACAATAAATATTTTATTCCTCTGATGAAAGTTCTCATGATTCATTACCTTTCAAGCTCTGAATATAATAATGAATTTGTTTAATTGAAGGCAACTTCAAAGAGAGAGAGTTTGAAGAGAGTTTGTATGTATATATTTACCGTGTTTCCCCAAAAATAAGACAGGGTCTTACTTTCTTTTGCCCCCTGAAATATGGCTGTGGCCTTATTATTGGGAAGGGGAATGGGCTGGGTCGCGAGACTCCGCTTCAGTTTCTGAAAAACTGTGCCACCAAGCAGTGAGCGAGGCTGGCTCGCTGGCTATGATGGCTCAGACTCGGCAGGACTCATGGAACAGAAACAAAAAGAAAGAGAGAGAAGGGCGGGAGAGGAAGGGAAGGGAAAATGGGGCAGGGGGAAGCGCAGCTTAATGGGATATGCCAGGTGCATTTCTAGCCCTGGGACTTTTCTTTCCCCTCCTTCTTTTCTTTGCAAAAAGTAGAGCCAGATCAACTGGACAAGGCGGAAATGAAGCGGGTGGGATGCTTGGGATGGGGGGCGGGAGATTGCTGAAGAAAAAAGAGGGAAGGAGAGCTTTGACTTTCTCAGTGCCTCTCCCCTCCTCCTTTAACTTCCAACCTTCCCCACTCGTGCAGCTTCCTCCTCCTACTCCCCTTCCTCCCTCCATGGGAGCAACGCTTTCCAAAAAGACACTGGGAGGAAAGGAAAGGGTGAGCAACTTTAGTGGCCACCGAAGTTGGCCGCCATATTCAAAATCCTATATTAATTTTCAAGACAGCTCATCTGATGGCCTTAGCCAGTTCTTGGAGGAAAAAACATTTTTAAAGCCTTATGAAAGGGCCAGGAACACCTGACTCTGAAGGTAGGAGTGTGTGTCGGTGTAAGAGTTTCCTCTTCCAAAGGGCAAGGTGGATGCATCATTCTGCTGTCCCAATTCTGCTACAGGACATCTACAGGGATGTGTAATGCCATCTCAATACTATATATTGATCTGAAGCTCAACTGAAAAGGGTCCAGATAAAGTTTTCCTGGAAAGGGGTGGCAGAGGCAGGGCAAAAACTGTCAAGAACTGCTGCATTCAGGGATGGTTTCTTGAAGAGGGGCAGATCACAGCCTCCTTAAGAACTGGCAGAACCACACCATTCTTAAATAATGTAATCACTACTGCCTGAATCTAACACTACATCATCTTCTAGAAGGTCTTATCTAGCCAGGACATCTTACATAAGGGGCCAAGAGAACAGTAAGCCTAACAGAATGTGACAACTGCTGAGTCTGCAGAACAGCACCTTCAAAACCCACCAGAATTTCTTCAATAGCAATACGTAGTCCACTAGCCCTATCCAGGAGTTGCAGCCAAAGGTGGGCACATTTATAAAAAAGACTAACCAGGTTTCAAAAATACATACTAATTCAGTTGGTATCTATGACTACTATCAAGTCGTGGATGAATGAGGCCTCATTTAAATGCCAACTTAGCATTCAATAGCAGTAGCAAAAAGAAGTATAGAATTGTTACTGATAATGTTTTCCATCTTTTACAAGCTTGGCATAATTTTTTAAAAAACAATTCTTCACTTTACTGAAAAAAAATCAGATCCAAAGTTCTTTTACCTGTTTGACTTTATGAATTCTTGTAACCAGTTCTTCTGCAGAAACACTGCCAGCAATTACTTCAAGAGGAATTCCATTGTCTCCTATAAAGAAACTAGATGGAATACATACTACCGGATCTATGCAATAACAGTAAAGGATAATATATTATCTTAAGAGTAAAATAGAAAATCAAAGAAAATGAGTTTAAAAGAAACGGGATTACTAAAAGAAAATGGGCAATTTACATCCTGCGTATTGCAGACCTGCCAAACTTTAAGATATAATTTTCTGCTGTCTCCTGAAACCAAATAGACAGTTCAAATGAGCAGCAGTACTTGAACCTTACTGTTTTTAAGACTTGAAGTTGCACTGTAGTTTATCTTTACTGATATTAAATAAAGATGTTAGTATAACATTCTATACTAATATAGTCTTTTAAAATAGTGGCATTAACTATATCCTTTTGAATGAAATCCTGCGAGTTATTAACGGATAGTACTCAAATGTTTCAGACAAACAAATCAACACCAAACAGTTCATATGAAAACTAGATCTAGAACAGTTTAGAGCAATAAACCATTCACAATTATTTAGATGCTGTTTGAGAATGGGTTTCCCATGTGGTATGTAAATGTCAGAATCCCTGTTTTCAGCAAACTATGGTTCTATGAACTCTAGCATGAAGTTAAAAAAAATATAAGAAAAAATATATTTGAGACTAAAATGCTTTTATTGTGTGTGTTCCTTGACTGAAAATTATAAAGATGTACGTATGTATATATGCATACACGTATGCATATCCTGCTTTTATAGTACCATCAAGTGTAATGTTAAAACAACATAGTGGTGTCCTAGAGGATTGTATGGATAAAAGTTCTACCTAGACTAGAGGGAGAGCAAAGAACTTGAGGAAAGTAGATGTATGCAATTTGTTAAAGGGTGTGGAACAGTACAGTATGCAAATGATACAGACAGGCTTCAAAACATGATTTTAATGGAGCTATCAGATGGTTTCACATAAATGAAAGGTCAATTCCAAGTCTATATAACAGCAAGTGCAAAATATTTTTGAGGAAGCAGGAGAGCTTAAAAATATAGCAAAGAAACAGAGATTTAATCTAGTTTTGCAATCATATACTATGAACAAGTATAATTCTATGGTGTTCAAAGGATACAGATTTGTGAGAACTGCAAACAGGCTTCACTGTGGAAGAGAAAGTATTAGTTTACTATTATAACCATAAATACAAAGAATGCCACAAAACAAATTAGGTATGTCATATTATTATCCATATTACTGCAAATTATTTTTGAGATTGCACCAAATAAGTTTCTTATTCTTTAGGATACTATACTGAAAGTGATAAATATAATGCTACACAAGTTACATAACATAGTTAATCCTAAAGTTTTCATTTATTATCTATTATAAACATAAGTAAAAGCTTCTTTACGGAAAAGGCTTTATGATTTTTCGCACAGCTAAAGTTCATTTGATTTCAGTGAAATGAAAGGCAAGATTGGATCAGTTCATATTTTCCTCTGCTTGGTGTTTCCAGTTCCCAAAGTCTGTCTTCAAAGTTAGATTCACGCATTGGTTAACCTTACTGCTTTTCCCTCCTCTTTCTTCCATCATATTTCCTTTCTCCATTACTTATTTTATGCAAGTCATACCTTTGACTAAAAAAATTAGATATACCTACTTAAGACAAAAAAAAAGTAAACTACATTACAGAGCCAGTTTGGTCTGGTGATTAAGGCGATAGGCTAGAAACCAAGGCACTGAGTTCCAGTCTTGTCTTAGAAAGACAGCTGGGTGACCTTGGGCTGGTCAATTTCTCTTAGCCTTAGGAAGGAGGTACTGGCAAAACACAAGAGAGGAGGGGAGGAGAAAGGAAAAGAGTACAGGGACTTGTCCAGGCAGTCTCTGAGAACTGGACACAACTGAACAGAAAAAAAACCTATACTAACTTAAGAAGTTAAACAATTAAAAAAAATGTTATCAGTTACAAATATTATCGTAAAATTAGATACAACCAAGAAACACTTATCATTTGAACAAGAAACTATATCTTATACAACTATTCCTATGGAGGGAAGGGCTGTTGAGCCATCATGAAAAGTGAATTGGTGCGCATATACCTATAAACATACACATAGCTTAACATTTCTCCATTCTATGAAGAACAAGTTAAAGAAACTATGATTGCTTGGGGAAAAATTTTTAAGTATGGGATTGATTTAGAGAATTGGCAGAAATTGTGGTCTCAAAATTACAAAATGACAATGTCTACTGCATATAGAGAAAACTTGTATAAGATGTTTTACAGGTGGCATCTACCCCCGACCAGAATTGCAAGAATGTTTAAGAATAAATCAGAAAAGTGTTGGAAATGTCACCAGATACCTGGCTCATACTACCACATGTGGTGGACTTGCACTGAAGCCAAAAGATACTGGACTAAAATCCACATGTGGTTGGAGAAAATGATACACAAACAAATAGACTTTAAACCAGAGGTCTTTTTATTGGGAATTTTACCAGAAACCTACAACAAAGACTTAAAATATTTGATTGTAAATGTGTTAACAGCAGCCAGAATTGTATTTGCAAAAAACTGGAAAAATGAAACAATACCAAAAGAGGAAGAAGTTATTCGAAAAATAATGGACTGTGCCGAAATGAGTAAATTGACATTTGAAATTAGAGAGCAAGAGGATGAACAATTTTATAAGATATGGGACTTGTTTTATCAATGGCTAAGGGGAAAAAAAACAAAATTTTGGAAATGAAAAATGATACACTTATGCCTTAATTGGAAAAAGTAAATGATGATATAATTATGCTGTGAAATAATTCAACACTGATATAAGGAAGTACTAATATAAGGTCTGGTGATATAATGTATAAGGTTAAGATCTTACTATAATGATATTTCGCTGCTGATAAGGCAATTCTAATAGGGGAACAAATGAAAACTGGTATATATAGGCAGCGATGCCTTGTTGAACAATGAAGGAATAAGATCTCTGTTTGAAGGTATGAAATGCAAGGTTAACAATGAATAGAAATATACTCTCAGGGGGAAAACAATGCTAATGTTAACTGAATATATATTGTAGAAGGAAAATGAGGCCTTTAGTTACATTAGAGGAAATATCTGAGATGGTAAATATTATTTGAAGATGTAGATGTTAAAACAACCGTAACCAAACGACATGCTGCATGTGATGATGGTTTCCCCCCACCCCTTTTGGACTTTTTTCTGTCCTTTTTGGCCTCCCCCCTCCCGTTTTTTTTTTTTTTTTTTTAAACCCTAGCTTATTGTGGTGCTTATTAAATATACAACAGAGAGATACGGGATGTATAAACTTAGTAGGGATGCACCTGTGATCAAACGACATATTGTATGTGAAGATGGGTTTCCCCTCCCCCCCCTTTTTTCCATTTTCTCCCTTTCCCATTGTTGTCTGTGTAATTAAAAAAAAAAGAAAAAATAAAATAAAATAAAAAAAACATTTCTCCATTCTAAATTGCCTTTTAAAGAGAAAAAATGTCTTTAGATTCTAGGACTAGAAAGATCCTGGAAAAATGGGGGGGGGGATGTAAGAAAAAGCTTAAGGGCACACCATCACTGTTCTAAACTGTGAGACTAGAAGAAAAGTTCTACAGACTGTCAGTCTTCCTATAAGCATTAGGGATTTTAATTTTTAGTGTGAAAAGTATCAGCCAGATCTTATTTTGACTGATGGCCAAACAGTAGGAAAGATATGAAGTGAATTATTATGCAATCTATATTCCTAATGTCTACTTGTACAAAATGTCTTTCCTCTAAATTGTTTTCCAAAATAGCTGATTAGAAAGCATCTGAAAATAAAAAAAAATATTAAGAAATACAAAGATATTTCCAAACCTTTGGGTATCAATTTTAATAGCCACAAAGTCATCTGTTGCTGCCTCAGACACTTTTGCATTCTCCCAGCTGGCAGCCATTTCTGTGGACTGTTCATCTTGCCCTACAAAAAACATTTAGTTTTAGGGATGTAATTATAGCGCAATTACAAATTGCAACATACTCCAAATACAATCATAAAAAGTATTACTTTTAAAACAGAAATGCTCACATAATTCCAAAGTTAGATTTGATCGAAAAATCAGACAACCTACAGATCAGGTTCTCATAGATCAATTTTAAGATATCCAGATCAGACATGTCACAAATGGGAAACAGAAGCAATACACAAACAAATAGCTCCAGATAAACCAAATTAAGAGAATCCTTATCAGCCTAGATGAAAATAAGAGAAAATAAGAATGAGCATACTGATTTCATATTTCCATCTCAGTAATCATAGTCTCAATTTTATAATGAATGCAGGATGATCTCTTTGATCTATAGAGGTTCTTTATTGAATCAAAAACTTCCTCTTATTTTAATGCCAAAACATTAAACTCATCTCAGTGTTCAAATAAGATAGGTTAAGAATGAATCCAGTGTGATTGTTTAAAAGAATTACACATCCCATTCCACTTTGACCACTGCCTTGTTTGAAATATGGATAAAATAATGATTGGGTAATATATTTATCACTTTGTTTGGGTAATATATTTATTACTTGTTTTACTATGAGATACATAGTAGAGGATATATAAACCAAATGAAAAGGAGTAAGATTTCTGGGGATTTCCAAGAGTATTGGAAGGAATGTCAACAGGCTTATTTAGCTGCAGGAACTAAAGAAGACCTAAGAACAATAATTATAAAAAGAGGGTGAAAAGGCTAGACTTTCTATGAACATCAAGAAAATAAAGATGATATTTATGTAAAAGTAGAGGATTTAGGATAAACGGTGAAACGTTAAAAGTAGTTGATATGGAGGGAGGAACTATATAAACTAATGAAAAATTGAAGCAGTGAATAGATGCTGCACATGAATGAGAGAAAATTATTCTTTGAATTATGATGCTAGAAGAAACTGCTTCACCTTCCTTGTACAGTCAAGAGGACCAACTTAATATCAGAGAAATCAAAGTTAGGCTTAAATTTCACTAAAAACAAAGACCATGAAATAAAAACTATTATACTTTGGCCACATCGTGAGGGCAGATCCAACTATGGTAAATACTTTTAATACTGGAGAAGGTAGAAAGAAGGGGAAAAGGCAAATAGATGGGGTGCTACAGAAATGCACTTGGCATAATGTTGTGAGAGACTATAGAACCTGGGCAGCTGTTATCCATCAAGTCACTAGGAATCAACCAGTTGGAAGGAATTACAGTTCTTATACTAAAAAGGAAGAACAATGAATATATTTATTAGAAGTTCTTATTTTATTTTAATGTGAGATGGTAGGTAGAGTTTTATCTCCTCTCATATAATCAGATATTTTTCTTTTCTGCATCTGAAACAAGTTCTAAACTATAAAAGCATGTGGTTTTTAACACTTTAGATCTAGGACAGCTTGCACTGATTGAGGCTAATGAAAACTGAAAGAACCATTATACTTATTACTAATTTAATCGGAATATATTATTCTAGAATTATATTTTAATATGACTATAATAGCAGTCCCTCAAAACAGAGAGCAATAAGTTTCCATATCAGATTTTCAGGAAAGAATACTGAGATTAGATTTTACTGGGAGTAAAAACCCCTAGACTACATAAATAATAATGTTGTTTCACATACAGCATGTTTAGCTAACCAGAATGGGAAAACCTAGGTTTATCATTTAATTCAATGGCTTAGCCATTAATGTTCTAGTTGACATTGAGTTATATGCTAGGATTATGCCATTACCTTATTGATTACAGTACAGTATAGAAATATACAAAGGAGGGAAATCCACAGCACAATATATATTTGTTGCTAATTAAAAAAGTGACAAGATGATGTTTTAACTAGCATCGTTGCTTAAAATATTTACCCTACTGATAGCAACAGAAAGATTTGTAGCGAAAAAGCCAAGTCCACCTATTGTTAAAAGAGATATAAGATGTAATCTCAGAATTACTACCCTAGAGAAAACTAGACAGAAAAATAAAGAGCTCAAATGTATCCTTGTCCCCTAGAGGATATTCCTATGTGATGTAATATGCAGAACGCATTCAGGAATCATATGATAGACAATCAGATTAATATCTATATTAAAATATGTTTTATATACTTAGAATTTCTCACTAGAGCTATCATTTAGTTACTTCAGTCTTGAATATTCTGAAATCTAAAAAAAAATCCATCTTGAAATGAAAACCTTTTGTACTAAGAATTAAAATATTTTATATTCTATCACTGAATAGACCATAAATGCTTTCACTTTTGAATAAAATAACTAGCTGTAGGCTGTAAGATAAACAAACAGTGAAATAATCCAGTTAGTGAGAATATTGTTAAATTCAATGTCTGTCAACAATACTATAAGAGATATCAATGTTCAGTTTAATATTTAGAAATGGAATTCACATTCATTTTTAAATAGCTGAGAATGCAATGACTAGGATAGTTTAGCACACAACAATTCTATCAACTTGTCAGTGAAGAGAAATGAATAAACTCTACTAAAAGTACTGTTGCACAAATCATTGTTTTCCTGGACAGATTCAGCTTATAGCACAAAGCACATCTTGTTTAGTCCAAAGACCTTCTTCTTGGCTCCCTATCCTTTACTTACCATAAGCAAATAAGAGGCCAAAGAATATTACACATTTTAAGCTCTTAATGAAAATTCCTGATATTCTTTTCAGTTGTGGTGAAAGAATTTTCAAAAAGTATGATTAGAGAAGTTGAGAAGCAAATACATTAAGAAGGCAGAATTTAATAAAGACATGAGATAAATATACAACTGACAGAATAAGGCTTTTCTTTAATGTGAGATGAAAGGAAGCAAAAGTAGCATTAAGACTATGGACCTACTAGATTTGAGGTAGTTGGGGGAATGTCAACCAGATCACGGTGCGCTTCGATAAAATTCTGGAAAACTTAGCTGGGTGGCCACTTCAGTTGAAACCACTAGAGCAGAAGTGCTAGATTTATTATACTTGATAAACTGGCTAGTTAAAATTGAGAGTGATTTTGAAAACAGTAGAAAATTCTATTCTTCTTATTCACTGAAGCACAGTTGAAGGGCAAATGTGAAAAGATGGTCTGGAACACCACATTCCAGCTTTGGAAAGTAGCAAATTGAACAAGGTAAGATTTTAAACCCAAGTGTACCCAATACATCTCCCCCACCAAAAATAATCAGATTTACTATAGGTGGAGCACTGTCAATTCTTAATCTATCAAATGTCAATGAAACCATCAAAGGCATTTTGATTGCTGCTTATTCTGACATTGCAAGCCCTTTCACAGAAAGTTAAGAAAAATAGGGGGAAAAGATTCACACCAGCATTCAAGTAAACATACAATTACTAGGAATACAAGGATTAATAAAAGACGTCAGATCTAGAATACTAGAACGAAATGGGGAACAGCAGGAAGCTCAAATGCCAAATCTAAAGTCCTGCCATGGAAGAAACCTGAAGAGGAAATATGCAGAGAAGAAAGCAGGCAGAAATAATTATTTGGATGAAATTCTCAGGCTGAAAAAAAATTGAAACCAATGCATGACAGCAGTGATAATTTCTACTTAGAGGTTGTTCTCAAATTAAGACCAAAATTGAGCCCCAAATTTCTGCTGCTAAGTGAGTTTTACCCCATTTTACAACCTTCCTTGCCACAATTAAGTGAATGTCTGCCATCATTAATAGTTAAGTGATTCTGCCTTCCCCATTGACATTGCTTGTCAGAAGGCTGCAAAAGATAATCACATGACCCCGGGACACAGCAACAGTAGTAAATACATGCCAGTTGCCAAGAGTATGAATTCTGATCACGTGACACTGGAGATGCTGCAACCATCAGGGTCCTAAGTCACTTTGTTAGTGCCCTAACTTCAAATGATCACTAAACAAAAAGTTGTTGAGGACTACCTGTACCATGTTTTTGCTTAAGTCTGTACCTTAGAGAAATATATATATTTATATATATATATATATATATATATATATATATATATATATATATATATATATATATATATATATATATATATATATATATATATATATATATTTCTCTAAGGTACAGACTATATATATATATTCAGTTTTGCAAGAGGTTGGGCTGTTGCTTCGACCAGCATATGTCCCAGTCATCAACCGTAGCCAGCTTAGTTACTGGGGATAATGCCCCACCCTACCTAACACTTATCTTGTCTGATCCCGAAAAGCAAATCCGAATTAAAGGGAAGGGTTGGTTGGACCAGCCACTCTTGCTCACGGGCTGCAGGACAGGCTGAAAAGTTGACCAAAAGTCCCTTGAAGAAGGCAACAGCAAACCGAGTAGACTTGCCAAGAGAACGACACAGGCTACGGCTGTGCAGTTAGGAAGAGTCAAGGCCGACACAAAACAGGCTGGGTAGTTTTACAGGCCACCCTGCCAATCCGGAGGGGTTGGCCGAGGCCGTGAGGAGAACCACAGGAGGCAGCTCTGAAGCCTTTCACCCCATCCTCCCTCCTCGCTTCTCTAAAGTGTATTTCAACGCAACCCTCCGCTCGGCTGGCGAAGACTCGGGTCAGCGGCTGCACAGGTTCCTTCTCACCCTCCCGCCAAGCAGCAGGCCTTTTCCATAACTCAGAGAGGAGGAGGAGGCCCAAGCGTCCCTCGGGCGACTCACGCGGCTCCGCGTCGGGGGCTGCCCCCCAGTTTCCCAAGAGGGGACAAGAGCGCTGACGCGGCGCTAACCAACAGCGGACGGGTCCGTACCTTGCACAAATACCACGAAAACGGCGCTGCGCTGCTTGGCGGCGGCAATGGCGGCCGGGATGGTGCCAGGGAACCACAGCATAATGGCGGCGTCGGCGTCGACTCCGCGTGCGGAAGACGAACGGTGGGTGGAGGGGGGGGGGAGAGAACGAACGAGAGCAAAAGAGTGTGTGTTAGAGAGAGACGTTGCGCACGGCCCTTCGTCGCTGCGGCCCCTTGACCCTCCCGCAGTCCGTTGGCCTCGTACGCGTCGGCGCACGTCACAAACGTCACCCTCGCTCCGGAGGCGGTGGCTTTCCGCTCCACTTCCCACTTTTCCCCCCCTTCAAAGAGGAGGTTCGGTGCTGAGGGCGCAGGCGCGCCTTTTAAAGCGCTTGGGTGGAACGAGTTAGTGAGGCGAACGGGAAGGAAACGGTCCCGTCGCGGAAAAAGCCGCGCTCTGATTGGACTCCGAGGAGCGTCTGGCTGAGGTTTAAGCAGCTGCGAGTAAGGCGTGGAGGAGAGCCCGGTGATTGGAGCCGGGGTGGTGGTGATGCTGAATTAATCCGCGGTATTGCGTGAATTAAAACCAAAATTAAATTAATTAAATTAATAGGATGGCATGGGCCAGCGTATAGAATATTGCAGTTCTAGTATGAACTTGGGGGAGGGATAGTTATTTGATTAGCAGATTTCAGAGATACTTCGTTTCCCAAGTATTCAGAATTCGAGTACCACATAAAAGTTGTGCAATATTACACAATAGTGGTTGAGGCACTAAGGTTGAAACCTGGGTGACTTTGGGTCTCTCTCTCTCTCTCCCTCTGCCCCCCCCCCCCCGCTATCACGCCATTAACGTTTTTACTGTAGGGAAAATAGGAGGAGGAAGGTATGTTCCCTCACTCCTCACCCCACCCCTAGTTATTATTTGGCTGGGATGAAATCAAGTAAATATTAGAGATCAGCTCTAAATTTGTGTCTCGGTGGACTTTCAAACTTGGTCCAGAAGAGACTTTGCACTTTAATTGGTTGTGGGGTTTTATGAGATCTTGGCTGAATTTTACCAATCTATTTAGAAGAAATGAATTCTGAAATGATTATATATTTTGCTTTATTCTATGCTATGTCTTCTGATCATCATACTCGTGCATTATTGTATTGTTTCATGTTAAGTACCTTCTGTTTTAAAATTGGGTTCTTACTGCTTCATTGAGATGAAGCAGTATGAAATTCATGAAATTCCATTTTGTGAAATTTGTAAAACATTGTTCAGAAATCGTAACCTTTGGGACAAAAATTAATATTGGCTATTGCGGCTGACCCTCAATAGGTTATTTCTGTATTCTGCAGGCATCTCAGAAATGTAAACATAAAGCTCATGAAGTTTGATTGGCACCATTGGCTTTGTTTTATTGTAGCCCATGAATTTCATGCATCCTACCCCTCACCTGAATGTGATAGGCAGGCAAATACTTAACAGGTGAAATTTTCTCTACTGTTAGGCCTGAAGAAAGCCTTTCTAGCAAAGATGACAGTATGCTCTCAATTATAACAGAATATGTGTGCTTGTGATCACTGATAGCAAAGAACAGAATAAGAACGGTTCTAAAGAAACTTAATTGAAATTTGAATAACATTGTAATCATGCCAGGGTTCATAATGGATCAACTTTAATTAAAATATATTGATTTTAAGTCAAGATAAATGTAACCACTATTACATCCATTTAGGAAACTCCATTAGATTGCTCACGGTTACCAGACGTTTCTACCAGCATCAGCAGCTTTCTGAGTATTTCAAGCTGAAATTTCAGATATAGTTCACCGACTTGAGTTCAGTTGGACTTACTTTTAAATACATGCATGTTTGCACTGTTAGATCTATATGTGCACATTTTTTTTCACATTGGTAGGGATTGGGCTTTCAATCATATTTTTTTTAATTATAAAGATCCCCAGGTATTTAATGAGGATGATAATAAACTTTATTTTAGGAAATAAGTTCAAGTTGCCAACTAGATTTTTTAAAAAATTATTATGGTATCAAAACTATAATTCTCTGGGGATCATGGAATGAGTCATCCAGCATTTTAATATAAAGCGGTCTCCAGTCTGAATACCAACCAAGTCAGGTTTTCCTTTTGTGCTTACAAAGCTTAAAAGGATTTATTTCTGAATAAACACATATAAGAGTGAAATGCATATTTAATTAATTTTTCTTCTTTTCACACTAAAGGAAAAATATATCACCACAATATGATTGAAGCAATTTTGTGTCTTTGGAGCATTTCAATAAATGTCAGGGGTTCTCAAATTTTGAGTTGTGACTGTTGGTATAGTAGATCATATACAACTTAAGAGTCAGATCAGACCATTGAAATCGCTAATACTTGGCCTTGGATTATCTCAGAGATATTTGGGTGTTTTTGTTACCTCTGGTAGTGTGGTGTGCAATAGTTTATCAGAAGCGTACATAGCAGTGAAATTAAATATTTTTATTCAATTTTCTAGCATTTCAAAATGATAGAAATGTATTTCTGAAAGTAATAATTCCCATTCAGTTGACAAACATTCAAATAGGTCAAATGCTAAAATTTCCTTCAGGTTTTAAAAACTAAAGACTCTGTCATACCAAATCAAGATAAAGTGAGCTCATGGACCTTATTCACAGAGCATAGTCAGTTATAATCACTGTGGTCCTCAATGACTAACAAATGTCATTGCACCTCTCCTCCCTGATCTAACAAAAACTTTAACTCATCACTATACAAGTTGTAAAAAAAGAGCTAGTTCGCTGAAGAGGTTTGCAGTTTGTACCTAGGGAAGAGAATGCCTCTTTTTCTAATGAAACAAATAAATTTACTACCAGTAACAAAGACAATAAAAAGTTAAATAAGAACTGTTAAAAGATTGCAATAATGTTCAGTGATGTGGCAGGCCTTTTAATTATGTTGAGGTGATATGCTATTGTTGGTCATATTTTAATTTGTATTGCTATATGGAACAGGATTGGATTTGATGGCCTATATGGCTCCTTACAGGTCTATTATTTTATGAAAATGACTGCTACTAATGGAAGGCTACTGTAATTGTATCATTTTCCCCAAAAGCTGTTGTCTAGAGAGACACTAGTTCTGATATTTTGCACCAGATTAGGCAAAAAATTACAGACTAGCTAACATTTTGGTCTATAATGCTGTGCAAATCCAGCTCCTAGAATTAACACTTAGCTTACTATGAGAAAACCATTTTTAATTTATAATCATAACCACTGGCTATGGTGGAATAGTGGGATCATGTATATGATTAAAAACAGCTCTAGATCAGGTTTTTAAACTGGTGATTCAGCAATAAACACTTGACTAAGTCTCAGAGCTGTTCTGATTGTGCTTGATGCTGGCTGCCCTATGAGGTGGTGAATTTTTCTATACTAGGGTCTTTTAAACAAAAGACTGATGGTGCTGCTTTAGTGGATTCGGTGCTGAGCAGGACACTAGATGAGATGGCTTTTGCTTCTAAATATTCTTTGCCATATTAACAAATATCACCATTAGTATCTTACCTTTTATGAATCTCATTTTCAAATCCACCCACCTTAGTCATCATTACCATTTTGGGTATTAAACTCAAGGTTTCCTCTCTGATCAGCTCCAGAGCCAATTGTTCAAGGACACAGTTATCAATATCTAGTTTTACTGTTTTTTCATGACTGATCATTTGACTGAAAGACCTCAGAATACTACATTTTGTTTTTACTATCACATGAAAAGCATTGAAGCACCTTAAAAAAGTAGGGGGTATTGTCTCAATCAACATTAGCCTCCATACAGTATTTGGGAAATTTTAATAGGATTAAATTAATACTTCAGGGATAGATTAGCAAGATATTTAGCCTTTATGGTTAAGTGTTTCACTGATTTTATAAAGATTTGATTCTAAATACTCTTGAAATTATTGTAAAAGATTTTATCTTAAATAGATAAAACATTTTTTTAGGTTTTCAGAATTGTGGAATAATCTTCCAAATTATAGGTTGGTTAGAACTTTAAGCATCTATCCTTTAAAGAAATAAATACAAATGAGGGAATCTATAGCTTTCTTATGCTAGCCTTCCTTTCACTCCAGAAGAAATCTTCTATCACCATAAGTGCTTCCTGCAGAAATATCTTCAATTATCTAAAAGAAAAACATACAATGCTCAAAGCATACTTATCTATTTTACATAGAAATAAGAAATAGAATATAACTAAAGGATAGAATATAGATTAAGAGAATATTTAAATATACATGTGATCCTGGCTAAAGTAAAGGACTGATATTCACTTGCAGAGGTTCTATAGGAGACCCTACAAGCCCTCCGTGAAATCCAGAGCAATACAGTGATTCACTTGATTTTTTTCTATAGCTAGGCTCAGAACACTTTAAGCCAAATCCATAAGTGAACTAGCCATTGCAGTTTGTAAACATTTTTATGCTATGTGAATCCTGCATATGCTATATATATGATCTTTTGTCATGTTCTCATTATACGCTAAATAGTGTGATATGTACAGAAAAGAGAACTGCTCTTATCTACTTGTTATTTTTTCACATAAACAGATTTTTATTATATTGTACTTTATATGTACATTTTCAATAAAGGAGAATATTTGTGGTTCAGAGTTGACATGATGTGTCCTTGGTGCTCTCCAAACTTGCTTGTTTTCTTGCAGATGTTTTCATTTCCCAAACTAGGTAACATATCACTGATGACACCATGTTTGGGTAATGAAAACATCTGCAAGAAAACAACCAAGCTCAAGACTGCACCAAGGACCCTACATTTTCCTTTTGAAATTGCTTCTCAAATCTTGGTTTCAAGGGTTCTAGCAGTCACATGAAAAAACTGTATATAACTTTCTACTCCAGAAACCATATGTGGTTTGACCCAGACCACTGATATGTTAACTATCATGTTGTACTACATAATAGATGGCATCCAGTCTTCCCAGGTTTCTTTTTTGGGGAAGAGTACAAATTTATCAATTCCTTGTAATTGGCCAAACTAGTTAAGACTGCAAAAAAGGCCTGATTGCCTATAAATCATCCTATACTAGGCCCCAGTAGTTTCTAAGGCCTACTATAGAGCAAATAATCATACATCTCCAGTTATTTTAGACTACAAATTCCCAGAATCACAACTAGGATTAATTATCAGAATTTATGGGAATTTCAGGCAAGCATTTGGATTGTACCAGACTTCCTATGATTAATCAATGACTCACAGCTGAGTTTCTACTATATTCTGTTGTATCTACAACATATATTCCAATCTGTATGTAAAATATCACATTTTATTAAACCCATCTGTAAGATTTCCATTTTTGTTTTTGAATTTGTGAAGAGTGAAGTTCTCCCATGAAGACCTGCACAATACAAATGCAAGTTAAAAATATTAATCATTAAAATCTTTCATTTATAACCAAACTATCATTAAATATATGACCCTTTGCACTGAAGATCCATCTCCCAACATACCAGTTCTGAACTCATCTTCTTTAAAACAGCACTCCAGAAAATGTATATTTGTAAACATTTATTTTTCCCAAACTTGCATCAGCACACATTGTACAGCCTTGCAAATTATACAGAAATTGAAAAAGGTGTCTCCTTTATATGTGCAATGAATCATTTGATGTCCAGTGATCCTCTACAAATGATGAAAAAAAAAACATATCTAAACCACTTAAGAAGTTTCCAGCACTTATCAAATGTGATCACTCTTACAGTAAAAAAAAAGTAAAGTAATAAACATATTGATGGGAACACAATTAAAGTGCAAACTTTTTACCATTTGGAGAGTCACCTTTTAACCGTTAACTGAAAACTAATGGGTTCCAGTTAAAATAATTGGTGATGGTCTTTTTTTTTTTCCTTTTTATATTTATTCTGTTGGAATAGAAACAAGATGCTCAAAAGTAGAATTCATTGGCAGTTACCATTCACATTTCCTAAAGAAATCTAGAAAGGGAAGGGGTGGAGGAGGTCTTCAGTAGTTACTGTAGGACTCTGTTATCTTGGAGAGGAAGAAAAGAGAGGAAAAAATCAGCTAATTTCTTTGCCTTTTGCATATTGGGCTAGAAAGAGTGTAATTCCCTTGAAGCTCTTCTCTCTTTCTTTTCTGACCCCAGTTCCCTGCTCTTAAACTGAGAGGAGCGTGCTGGCTTTATACAAAGGGATTACAAAATGCAGGTAAGAATATGGTTATTCCTCATGAATAAACGTTTGCTGTACAACAAAGCTTTGGATCTGGTACAAGAATTTGGAAATATAAAATAAAAGTATTACAAAAAGGGATCTTTAATAGCATTAAAGAAGGCTGACTGTCCGTTTTATCCTATCACAGCCATGTTTTGTAAGTTGATGATTGAACTTAATTTTTTTCCCCCCTGTATTTTGTCCAGGATCATTGGGTTTAATTCTTAAAAGACTTTATTGGTGTCTGACATCCAAGGGGTTTTATGAAGACAGAAACAAAAACAGAAAGAAAAACCATAAACATCAAGCCAATCAAGTAGAAGAGAGATAAGGACATGGAAGTAATAAAGGCTGAATGTTCAGTGCCGTAACTGTTACTGAGAACTAGCTCTTTCCAGGATGTGAAAATCGTAATGCTTCTTGCTTGTTCTCAACCTAAACTTGTTCAGTGAGTTACTTTGTTTCTTCAATGCATTTTGGGCTGCAGACATGGTGGGAAACGTTGCTAGGACTGTATATGTGGATGCCAAGTCACTAAGTTTGGAGGGTTCCATGTTTACATTGCTATCTCCACTCCCACAGTAGCGATGGTGGTGTTGGTGTGGCTGATGCACCTGCACCGATGGAGGGTCTCGTAGCCATCGAATCTTGGCACCAACTTTAAGAAGTTCCACAAACAATTTTTCAGCTTCTGCACGAGTTATTCCTTCTGGCAGTTCAGTAATTTCCAAAACTTTTCCTATAACTGAAGGAGAACACAGGATTTAAAATGGCTGCTAGGAGATGTAATATATTGGTGCTTTTACTAAAGAGTGGCCCAAGTACAAAACTGTGTGATTGCCTGACAATAAAATATTATATTTGTTCCTCAACCTATCACTCTTCTAAATTCGGGATCTGAAAAGGGCAAATGGGTTCCATAATCAAGGGATAGCCCCTTTAAAATATATGTGATGGAGGCTTGTAGCATAATGTCATGAATAATCATCAGTGCTGCCATACTTTTAACAATTAAGAGAAATATAATTCAGTGTCCTTCATATTCCTTAAAGTTCAAGACTAAGCATTAAGTGACTATTAAAGGAGCTAGAATTTAATGTAGCACTACATGCTTTGTAGAGCCTTTTCTCTAATGGTAGAAACTAAACATATATTCACAGCCTTCACTGTATTGAAATGGCTAAATTCTTAACTGCCATAAAGGGATGGTTTAAAGAGTTAGCAGTCTCCAATACCTCAATTGTAAAGAAAAGATTTTATATACATGTACAAGATGTGGCTGCAACATGCAACACAATACTACTACACAAGGGCTACTATGTACAAGCCCGATGGATCCAGAGGGGTCCTGAATAACACATAGGGAAGTTCCCAGATACTTAGAAAGCAGGTAACCTTTGGATAATAGAGGTGGCCTAAGCACTTGACAAGATGTCTCTTGAATGGCCCTTCTCCTTTCACAGAACTTGGGGGCTCCTTAGTTTACCCAGGAGTTTCAGGAAGTGAAATGGGTGAAAGGATGTCTGGAACAATTCTAATGCAAATAAGAAGTGAGTATGACCAGATACAAGTAGAGCTTAAGCTTAAACCTACTCAAGGGGGCATAACTTCTCATTTCACCTACATAATGCCAGCCAGTTGTGTTATTTAGAGTAGCTCAAATCTCAAGATGACCAGGAGGATCCACCAAGTATGGAATATGATCACCTGGCCAATCTTTTCATGAATGGAATAGCTTGCATTTGCTCTCTGTTGGAAACTGGTTGGGTGGAACAGAGGGGTTCAGTCCCCGGGAAGTGGGCTTGTGAATTTGATCCTTGCTCTGCCTGGCTAATGGCGCTGTAAAGAACTGGGGTACAAATTGAAGTAAATGCCTCTTTATAAAAGTGGGTGATTCCAGTTCCCTTAAAAGAGGTTCATCCTCTCTTCAAAGAATCTGATCTGGATCCAACAACATTGGACAACCATTGCCTTATATTCAACCTCCTCTTTGGAGGCAAGTTGTAAAGAAACCGGCAGTTCAGTAACTTCAATAAAGTGGCAATTACAGAGGGCTCTGGAAAAAGTGGATTATCTTATCTGAATTCTTGTCAGTCAAGCTGGGATATGCAATGGCGACACCTTGGTCTTGCTTCATAATGACATACAGAAAGGCATGGGTGCTGAGAATGCCACTATCCTTCTACTAATCATCTTGGCAGCTTTTGATACTGTTGATTGCAGCAGTCTTCTGGACCTCTGTGAGGGCTGGTAATGGGGGGCATTGTTTTATGATGTTTCTAATGCTTTCCAAATAGACAGGTACAGTTAGTCACAGAATGAGAGGTTGAGTCTTTGGGTGGCCTTATACGGAATGCCCCAGAGCAAAGTTCTCTTTCTCATTCTGTTCAACTTCTAAATGACACTCTCTTGAAGCCTGAAAATTCCAACTAATACAAAATGCAGCGGCTTATTTATGATATTAAATTAATACTTAATTTTATAGATTTCAAAGATTTCAATTATATATTTGAAGGGCTATACCTTAAGTCATGCTCTGTTGCAGACTGTTGCACAGTTACAGTATATAAATAAGCAACTGAGCACACCAATGGAGGTAGCAGAATTGCCCAGGAAAGGCCATTGTAAGTCAGCAGGAAAAGGAAAGTATAGAGACTGAGAAATAGAAGCTAGTAAGAGAAGGGGCTACCTCAAAGGTATGAAAAAACATACCTATTCATTTAAGGTCAAGCTTTCCCCCTCCTGTTCAGGGAACATAGATTGTCAAATCAACTAAATCCAGCAATCACACATCTGAGGATCATTATGCTTGTGCCAAATAAAGTTTTGATTTCTTAATATTACTACAGTGCCCCATACATATGCCAATTCATTTTGGGCCAGCAGCCTACAGGTTAAGAACTACTTAGATAAGTTCTATTCATCTCCAGATCATAGTTATGGCTACAGAGCAGCATGGAATAGAGTTATATATTTCAACAGTACTACAGTTGCATCATAAAGTTATATCAGATAATGAGGAACATGCCTGGTTCTCCTGCACCAAGATCAGCTGAAGCAGCCTTTTTAGCTGGTTTTCTTCCTCTGTTTCCATGTCTGTTTCCTGGCTGACACTAAAATAGGAGTGGGGTGATAGAGATGAGGGAGGGAGGGAAAGGGAGAGAGAATTCAGATAGATGCACAAACAAATTGATCAGGAATGATATTTCTTTTACTTCCCACATACATATTTTCCAACCACAAAGAATGAAGATTGCCACATGATCAAATCTTAATGGAACCATTTAAATATATTACAGCTTCTTCTTGGAAAGAGATCTATACCCTGTAACTTGAATTCATGAAACAGTGCTAAAACTTTTAACTGTTTCATATTTTAACTAATTTAAGGCCTAATGTTTTATTTTTATTACCTGCCTTCAAAGTCCTATTGGCAGAAAGGTGGAATATAAGTAACGAATCATTTATTCATTGCACTGGAATGTTTTTAATGATATCCAAATAGCATAACACCAAAGCTCCTGATTTGTTGTAGTAATTCAAATAGGCAATTAAGTATCTTTGATCCAAATAAAGCATCTGTGATTGTTTATCTCCAAATCTAGGTTTAATTGGACATCTCTGATCACACAATAGTAGCTCTAAGTAGCTGTTTCAAGAGGCAAATATAAGCTGTGTTTGCAGCATTAACTATCCCTTTAAGTCACATTCTATAGACTTAAGGGACAATTATCCAAGACTTGCTTTAAAGAGAAACTGATACGCACAGTATGTGTAAAAAACCACTTTCTAAAAAAAAAAACCACTTTTCTCAAAGTGATTGATACAGAACACCATCACATGTTTATACCTAAAATAATCCCAACTTTTGATAATGAACATAACTATACTTGCTAAATTCATATAATATTGACTGATTGATTTGATTTATTCAGTTTGTATTCCCATGTGCAGATGCCCAAAAGGATCACTTTCTGAAGGAAACACTCTTTTCAATGTAATAAGCAATTTCTGACTCAGGGAAGGAGCTAATATTTGATAGAAGTTTTCTTTAGGCACATATATTTAGATTTACAAATAAGTGCTAACCTGTGAAGACCTTCGTGCTCTCTGAGCTTAGTTGTTTGCCCACAGATGTTTCATTACCTAACTAGGTAACATCATCAATGTGATTATAGGGTTTGCTCCATGTTTGTATATACAGGTAGTCCTCAACTCACAACTACAATTGAGCCCAACATTTCTGTTGTTAAGTGAGAGATTTGTTAAATACGTTTTGTCCCATTTTATGACCTTTCTTGCCACAGCTATTAAGTGAATCACCACAGTTCTTAAATTAGCAACATGGTTGTTAAGTGAATCTGGCTTCCCTATTGACTTTCCTTGTTAGAGGGTTGAAAAATTTGTTCACATGACCTTAGGACACAGCAACGGTCATAAGTATGAACCAGTTGCCAAACATCTGAATTTTTATCATATGACCATGGGGATGCTGCAATGGTCATAACTGAAAAATGCTCATGTCACTTTCTTTAGTGCTATTGTAACTTTGAATGGTCACTAAATGAACTCTTGTAAGTTGAGGGCTACTTGTAGTAACTTGCCCTGCTAGTTTTGATGGCAGAATAGTTTCCACCTTTGTGCTTCCTCGATTAGAGTATTGTTTTCTACCTGATTGTTTGTCTAGTGTTGATTTCTCTTTATCTGAATGTTAGTGGCTGGTCTTCTTTGTTTCCTTTCTCTTTTTTATTGTCTCTTCTGAATGATTTGTAAATGCGCTTTATCTCTATGTGTCTTTTGATGTCTGATTTGTCTGAATACCAAGATTCCAGGAATTCCCTAAGATTTTTGGATTTGGCTTGTTTTAAGATGCTAATAATCTATTAGTTGAAACTGTGGTTGTATCTGTCCATGTGTTGTGGGATTAAGAGCTTTCACATCATGTTTTCTGACAGATTATTTTATGCTATTAGTGTTGGAGAAAACTCTTGAGAGTCCCATGGATTTGCAAGGAGATCAAATCAGTCAATCCTAATAGATATCAACCCTGTTCTTTGAAGGGACTGATACTGAAGCTGAAGTTCAAATACTTTGACCACCTTATGAGAAGAGAGGACTTGTGGGAAAAGGCCATGATATTGGGAAAGACTGAAGGCAAACGGAGAAAGGGATGGCAGAGGATGAGATGGTTAGCTAGTGTCACTGACACAATGAACATAAATTTGGGCAAACTCCGTGATACATAAGAGGACTGTGAAGCCTGGTATGCTATGGTCCATGGGGTCATGAAGAGTCGGACTTGACTTAAGAGAATGAACAATGATAGCATTTTGTGTTATTCTGTTTGGTAAGGTGCTGTAAAAAAAGCCCTTTTTTCATACCTGAGGACCTGCTATGTGCCCGTGTGGCAGAGAAGGATTGTACTGCAAAGGCTGGCCAAGTAGGGGATATCTGGCATCTCCTGAAGAAATATACAGAAACAAGATAATTTAAAATTCAAATACCACTGCTATTTTATGTTAAGAATAGGTAACTGAAAAATCATAGAGTATTTTTGTACTCTTAAAGATCTATTTTTAACTAAATTTTGGAGAAATATTTAATTTAGGGAATTTTTAATCTTAAAAAAAAATCCCCAAACCTGCATGGCAGCATAGAGAAGTAGTGCACTATGAAATAAAGGAATTTAATTTGATTTGGGATCACAGGAAAGTGGGCTAAGTAAAATAAGATATATAATTGTACAGTGATTACGTCGTAATCTGGAGGGTACAAAGATACCTTCATATGCAAAAAAGACATGACCCAAAAGAATGTGATAGAAATGCAAAACCTTGTAATCAGGATTGCCAGCCCCAAACATTGTAAAGCCCTGTGATGGCAAACCTATGGCATCCATGCCACAGGTGGCATGTGGAGCCATATTTGCCGGCACGGCAGCCCTCAGCTCTGGCCAATTGATTTTCGGCCTTCTGGAGACCAGGGGAGGCCGTTTTCACCCTCCCCAGGCTTCAGGAAAGTCTCAGGAGCGTGGGGAGGCTGAAAATCCTGCCCCGCCCAGGGGGTTCTTATGCATGCGCAGGAGGGGGGGGTTGCTCACGCATGTGCAGGTGGGTGGGCGCACGTGATAGCGCGCACATACAAACCATTTTAGCACACCTTGAGAAAAAAATTAGCCATCATTGGGTAAAGCCTCTTACATGAAGTCAATCAAACTTAGCTGAGTATACTAATGAACAGCTGATCAAATGATGTTGGGAGAGACCCAACCAGGCAGGGGGAGAAGCCTCAAGCAAAGAATGAGTCTCAAGTCCCCCTAAGCTCCATAGAACCTCACCTATCTGTTCTCAGCCAAAGACTGTCAGTCAGGGGAGTTTCCTGTATAATACGCAGAATATAATAAAATGGTAAGCTTGAATCTTACATGGGCAGGTCTGGTTACTTGTGCCTGACAATAAAGACTTCAAGAAAACTACAATAACCCACTGAAGTCTGGCCAATTGTCAGTGAGGATGGGAAGAGCCCCCAAAGTGTGGAGGCAAATGTCACAGACACATCAATTTGACTCTTCTGATAACACAATTAAAAATCTCTGTGACACAACATCACTATCCAAAGTTCATAAATCCCAAATAAATAGCCATTAAATTAACACAAGCCGTATCCTTACTTAGCGGGCAGTTGAATGAGAATCCCAATGGGAAAGCAGAAGTTTTCTTTTTTAAGAAACAAAATGTAACTTCCTAGTTAGATTTTAAAAGTAGTAATAAATCATAATTCAGTTATTTAGCAAATGGGAATTCTTACCTTGTCCAGGAACGAAATGTCGTGAGAATGGGGGCACAAGAGGAAGAGGTGTTAAAGTGGGACGGATGTTCTTCATGTTTGAAAGCTGAGTTGGTGCCGGTGACTGGGCTGGAGATGTGACAGGGCTACCTATTTGTGGACTATGTTGTAGCTGTTAATTTAATAAGAGACAGAGAGAAAATATACAATTTTGTCAGAGCATGGGGTGAAATATGCCTTTAATACACTAGTTTAGTGTAGTTTAAATAATCTTCGCTCAGTACAAATAATTCTGTGATGTGTAACCCTGTTGAAGCGTGACAAACAAATGAAGAGGAAAAACACTATTTCTACACATTTTTGGATACTATATAGAAGAATCCATACTGTAGAACTTTATTAATCTCCTAATCTCAGTCAATGCAACCTTCTGTTAATTTTCCTACAGTACAGGACTTTAGACTTGGATGACTTCCTTAGTATATCTTGGGGTGGGAGATGGCCTTTGAATTACCGAAAACTCTGCCCTTACCTGATCCAAAATCAGAGTGAATTTCCTATCTGAATAATGCTTTCATCCTTCCTTCAATGTCTAAAAAATCAATGTGGATAACAAACATTCCACAACAGCCTTGTAAAAGAGATGTTTCCCTTCCTGAAAATATCTAGGTTTTCCAAACACAGGATAAGTTATACCTGTGGGCAACTCTCCAATGAAGCAAATTCTGTTGATTTCTGCCCTCTTTGATGATCGCAATAATATTTATTCTGCTTCCATTGAGGAGGGGAATGGGGCCGAGGTTGAGGATTATTGGGAATATTGAGCTGCATCATTACCATTCCTCCACTGGGTGGTGGTGCTACTGCTGCAAAACAAGATTGGAAAGAAGAGGTGTTAATATTTCTCCTTTGCCTTTCTGAAAAATCTAAACAAATTTGCCTTTAGGTTGATGTTCTCAATCAAGGCCTTGCCCAATGCTCTGTGAACATCAGACTTGCAGTTAAAGAGTTTTTTGATTCTAACTCCTGTGGTTGCGTCTGACTGTGTTGGCCTGCAGACAAACATAGTTTGCTTTAGAAGATTGGAGGGACTTTGAAGCAGAGTTAGGAGCAATGGGAGGGCAGGAGGGAAAGTAGTTTTTGAATAAACAGGAGTTGGAAGGTCCTTGGAGGTCTTCTAGTCCAACCCCCTGCTCAAGCAGGAAAACCTATACAAGTCCAGACAAATGCTATAATCATTTGTAGCTGATCTGGTGCACCTGATTCTAATTTTAGGGATTTGAGGTAGTGATAAACGTAGGGGTATGCTTACTTGTTTTCACATTCATAATTTGCATTGATGTTTACTTAAATTTCCCAACGACTATTAAATATAAATAGTACAGTATATGATATTTGTTACATTCTTCTTTTATTAATCATATTGTTATGATTCCTTTATTAATCATATTGTTGAAATGAAGATCTAATATCTGTATGATAAAAAGTCAAAACATTTCAAGGGTGTATGTGTTTTTGTATTACTATATTTAATGATTAGTATATTTTAATTATCTACTGTAGAAAACTTGAATAAATTTACCCATCATTTAAAGTCTATGACAATTAAATTTTTGCCCAATTTGCTTGCATACTTTTAAAAAAATTGATGCTGCTTGAGAGCCCCCAAAACAGATTTTTAAATTAACATTTAATTAAATTAAATTAACAAATTTTTTAAAAGGCCTCCTGTTTGGTAGAAGTGTTTGAGCTCTTGTTAATGCAAATAACACTGAATATATTCCAATACTTTGAACCTTCTGCCATGGGAGACTTGTAGGACTCCACTTTATCGTGACTTTGTTAATCAGGGGTGGAGGAAGACAAGGCAACTTTTTACTGATCCCCTCCATTTCTCTCTCTCTCTGTTTATCTCTCGCTCTCTCTCACACACATACACTTCTCGAAAAGTTACTTTACAAAACTGAACAGCTGAAATGATGGCTCAAAAGAATTACCACTGCTGGAGCTCAAACACCTCTACCAAATGGAAGGCCCTTTGTTTTTAAGACTGTTTATTTAATTAAATTAAAAGTTAATTTAAAAAACTGTTCTTGGGACTCTCATACAGCATCAAATTAAAAAGAAGTACTCAAGTAAATTATGCAAGAATTCAATTATTATAGACTCCAAATAATAGGTAAGTGTATTCAAGTTTTTCACAGTGGATAATTAAAATATACTAGTTATTAAATATAGTCATATGGAAATATATACCCCTTTGAAATGTTTAACTTTTTATCACAGAGATATTTAATCTTCATTTCAATAATAGTTAATGAAAAGGGGAAAATATAACAAATATCATGTACTGTAATATTTATATTTAGTAGTCCATTGGGAAACATCAATGCAAATTATGCATGTGGGGGAAAATAAGCAGACAGCTACATTTGTCACTACATCAAATCCCTAAAATTAGAATCGGGTGCACCAGATCAGCTACAAATGACAACAGCCTTTGTCTGGACTGGTATAGGTTTTCCTGCTTAAGCAGTGGGTTGGACTAGAAGACCTCCAAAGCCTTCCAACTCTGTTATTCTGTTATTGTTAGGGAGGATCTGGGAAAAATCTGTCCTTATTGAAACTTCAGGCATTTAGTTTGATTTGCTCTTTGTTGTTGAAGTATGGCATTATCACACCTAGATCTGAAGCGCTCTCGAAGATCTTGCTTTTGCTTTTGCATTGTCCTAAATACTTAAGAAAGGGATACAGTGGCTCAGTGGCTAAGACACTGAGTTTGTTGATCACAAGGTCCGCAGTTCAGCAGTTCGAATCCCTAGTGCCATGTAACATGGTGAGTTCCCATTACTTGTTCTAGCTTCTGCCAACTTAGCAGTTCAAAAGAATGTAAAAATGCAAGTAGAAAAATAGGGACCACTTTGGTGGGAAGGTAACAGCGCTCCATGCGCCTTCAGTGTTGAGTCATACGGGCCACATGACCACTGAGACGTCTTCGGACAGTGCTGCTCTTCGGGTTAGTAACAGAGGTGAGCCAGAAACAACTAATACGTATGTGCGGGGCAACCTTTACCTTTAAGTATTTAAGCTTTAGTTTCACAGTTAATGTCTTCAGACTGTAGTCAGGTTTTACCTCATCTAATATTGAATCTTTTCTGTCTGATCTTGCTTTTTTTTCAGATACTATCAGTAGATGGCCATTTCACCACCTTTTGCTCTGGGAAAAAATGTTTTCAAGCCCTCTCCAAAAAGCCTATTCCAAAAACTGTCTACAGTCAGTTATCAATTATACTGACAAATTCCCTGCAAGCAGCTTTTTTTTTTTTTTGGTACGCAGGAATAGATGTGATAATTTTGCATCATGTACTTAAAATTAAGCGAATTTTAAGCCCATGTGTATTTCAAGCCAATACACTCTCATTTCCTCATTCATCTTTAGATTTACAGTATATCCTCTGTTTATTTAGTATACCTCAACTTAATATACATAATCTTCCCAATTTTACCCCAGGAACCCAGTGAGATAGGCTGAACTGAGATGAGTAACAAGCCTCCTTTCACACCTAAGGGAGTATTAGAATTCAGTTTCTAATGCAGCATTTGAATCCCTACATCAAAACGACTCTCTTCTAATTCTTTGCCATAATGCACTGTTACAAAAATAATCTTTTTTTAAAAAAAAATCTAATTAAGCGAAGAAGAATGGACTAATTTGTTAGTGCTCTATTTTCACACCTGCACACTGTTGTCCTTGGAGCTGTTGGGAATTACAAGGTGATGTTGTTCTAGGAAACTGTATCTGCTCTGACCCTGGAGGTTGAAGATATGCATGCACTGAAGAGCTGCAGCAGATTTGGGGTGGGGGAGGGGAGAGAAGAAAAAGAACAATAGAAGCATATTAAATCCCAACATTCATTTTATCCCTAATGCTTTAAATTGATGAAAGTTGCAAGCTTAATCGGGATTTACACAAAAGCAGACTTTAGGCACTCCAGAAATTAAAATTAATGGTTGCATCGTTTCTCATGACCTTCTTTTTTTATAAAATAGTTAAGTGTCAATAATAGATTGTATAGCTTAATTATCTTTTGGTCTCTTAGGAAACAGATAATCAATTTAAATTTACTTTCAACTGAAGGCTGAGAATATGTTCTAAATTATTTCTCTTTCCTAAATTAATGGGTATTTTATTATTTTATAATTAAACAGGTTGTAGAAAGAATAAATTATCTTTACTTTGTATCTTAATAAATCTTGAATGAATACATTAGACTTAACAGTAGTTAAATAGACAGAACTGCTAATTTTCTTTTTCTAACTTTTCTGTGCATTATTCAAAGAGTGACTTTTGTAAAGGTGACAAGGCTTTAAAGACTGAAGTTAATTTAATATACACTATATTGCCAAAAGTATTAGCTCACAACTGAGTCTGATTATGTGGATGGGTGAGCAAATACTTTTGGCAATATAGTGTATCATAGTGAGTTGTTAAATGATAATAATAATCATAACCAATGTAAGGCATATAAACATCAAGGTAATCCTAAATGTTGAAAAACAACCAATACAGAAATATCCAGTAGGCAAGAATGATTATAATCCCACTGAAAGGTTAGGTTTGGATGATAATGACTTCAGACTGTTTTATTCTTTTCCTACAGAAAAGCCAAGATGGGTCAAAGAGTTAGCATTGCATTCCCCCTCTCCCTCAAAAAGATTCCTTTGTATTATTGTCTTCCTTTCCTTCTGAACTCTTCTATTCAATTTGTTTCTCAACACCTATTGCTATATCTCCATTTGCACAGTACCACAGAACATTGCTCCTTAAAATATTCTAATAAACCCAGCCATTTGAAATTTAAATTTATTTAAATTAAATTATTTAAATTTATTTAAATACATCCAGACATTCAGAATCTCCATTTTTATATGGAAGAGTTACTTCTAAGTCAATAAGGGAAAAGGATCTCAGAGTATCAGCCAGGTCAGGGAATATATACCATAAGGACTACTAGACTAGAACTCTATTATGATAATAGATCATTATAAAACATTAAAAGTTTCCCCCTCTTAAATCACACAGAATCAAAGCAGGCTTATTTTTAATTTCTTTTTCATGCTTCTTCCCTTCCTACAACTGAGTTATCCTTTGTACTATTTCATAATGGTTCTGCCAATAGTTCATGTATTCCTTCCATCAACATTTTCTCTGCATTTCTGTACAAGAAAACAATTACCACCTCCTGGCCTCAGTAATATCCTGCATGCTGGTTCAGAAATGTATCTGATGACCTTTTCTAGGAGCCAGCCTTGCCCCAAGAAAGCTTAATAAATGAAAATTGCCATCCTAGTCTTATGTCCAAATAACACATGATCCAATATATCATTTTGTAGTTAAGAGAGTCTTTCATTAGTATCAGTGAATCAATATATTTTAAATCAGAAAACCAAGGGATTATCTACAGAATAGGGTAAGGAAGTGATTTCGTGAAAACAACAACAGCTAATCAATAATAAAAGATACATTTTGTCTGAGTTATATACAGATTAAAATCTCAAATGCAGGCTGCAATCCCTTACACTCTTAAATATACTCTTAAATTCCTCTGAACGTAAGTGGAACTTCTATATACAGAAGTTTTTGAGACTACATCTGTCTTCCCCTTTTCTCCTGATAGAGCTGCAATCCTAGCTGTGCAAATTACAACCTTCTACATGATGGCACAAAGGAAATAATGCAGTCAATAATCAAATTTGATTTTGTAAAAAGATATTGAATAAGCTGCATTTAATCACAATCTAGATCTATATTTGCTATATGCTATACAAACCAAGCACAATTTTTCTTTCTAGTATTTTCCTACAAGTGCAGGGTCTGCTTTTTTTTCTGATTAACCAAGAGTTGATCCATTGGCTGTGACAGGAACTGATCAATCAACTTGTTGTCCAAGCCTGACATTCTGGGCTGAGAGAGTTCCTGGACCCAAAGTCATCCTGGGCTGAGGGAGAGAGACTGTCTTGAAATCACCTAGCTGGCTTTCATATTTAAAGTAGGACTAGAACTCACAATCTCCTGCTTTCCTAATGCCTTAATCATTAGACCTTAACCACTAGAACACTCTGTTGTACAAACCAAGCACGTATGATTAAGAATTTCTCAGGATAGATTATATAGGTAGGTAGGTAGGTAGGTAGGTAGGTAGGTAGGTAGGTAGGTAGGTAGTCAGTCAGTCAGACAGACAGACAGACAGACAGACATTGATCCTGTGTTTTCCCGAAAATAAGGCAGGGTCTTATTTTCTTTTGACCCCCAAAATAAACACTTGGCCTTATTTTCGGGGAGGGGTCTTATTATTTTTGAGATGCAGGAAGCGGCAAGCGTGATCATCTCATAGCTGCTGCTGTATTGCAATATTTTCATGGAGGGCTTATTTTCAGGGGACATTTTAGCACATGTGCCCGATTGGGCTTATTATCCGGGGAGGTCTTATTTTCAGGGAAACAGGGTGGGTAGGTAGAGGTAGGTAGGTAGGTAGAAGATAGAGAATCCTATTTCCTCACCATCCACCCTCAACTAATACTGTTCTGTAACACTCGTCATTACAGACTATGAGATTAAGAGCACATTCATCAGTATTTTATAGTATAGTATAGTTAAGCTCAATCACAGAAGTAAATTTTCCATATTTATCTCATTATTAAAAATTAGTGAGCACACTTATTTTAAGGCACAGGAATGAAGTCAATGAGCTCTAAATATTTATGCAGGAATACATACTTGTCAGAGCTGTCATCTTTTTGCTTCAGCCCCAGCTTTGTATTGATGCTAGCCTGTTATGAATTACGGGGGGGAGGGGAAGCTGTCAAGAGGGGGGAAGCCAGGAAACAGAACCCATCCTATGTGCAGGCTAGAGACATCAAAAGAGTGGATGAAGGCTACCTGGTCTGGAAACAGAATGTGGCCGCACATCGAAGAGGCGCCAAACTTCATAACGGCTACCAAAACACCTAACTGTAAATTTTATTGGAACTGACCAAGGGGGAGGGCTTGGACAAAGGGAGGAATAACCTAAGGATACTTTGCATGGGAATTCTTAGATCTAACTTTGCTAAGCCGTAGCTACTTGGCATCAATGAACGTACACCTTTCACTATGAATGGAGCTGAGGGTCTTTCATTATTAGATAACTGAGCTGAGACAGTCCTGACATGATGACTCTTTTAAGCTTGTACTCATATCTGGAGTTTGAGAGCATGCTTTCAGCATTTTCATGAAATGTCTACAACATGGAGTATTATAGTTATCTACCATAAGATTAAATGTACTAACTTATGAGGATATGTCCTGCCATTCATTGTCTTTTTTTCCCCTGGCAGTTGAGTCTAATTCTTAACATCATACCACTACCATTTTTAAAAAAATATTTCTAAGTATGCCCATGGGTTCTACAGAGATCAGAAGCATTCCGAGAAATTAAGGTGATGCTTTGAAGGAAAACAGTTTCCTATTTCTTTACATTATGAAACTGAAAAACAAAAATTCCTCAGCATCTGATGCCTTTTTCTAATTTGAGGAGCAGGGGGTAAATAATATTGAAAACCTGATATATAGTGCATTGACTGTTCTGTATCAGAATCCACCCTACAACAACAAATCTTTTTAAAAATGGCAGAACTGTTTATTCACATTCCTGATGTCTCAGTCATAAAGAACAGAAATAGGAACCTTCTGCAGATTCCAGAAATATGTTTAAAAACAAAGTACACCCTCACACATATTCACATAACAGGTGTTATAAAACTTCCAACTGTAACTCAGAATTCTTCGCAATGCTTGCTTTAGAAATGACTTTCTGTCCATACATTATTTGGCATTAAATATGAACTTAAATATGAACCTATCTTATGGCTCAATGTGCCTTAATATGCATTTGTACTGAGATGCCATAGAATATAAACCTAGACAGATTTCTTGTTTTATTTAGTCATTCCACTAACATGGAAAGTAAAGTGGAAGCAAATGGGAGGAACACCAGGACGTTCACTTTCTCTTTGTAAGTGGCTTGCAAATTAAGCTAATGAAAGGAGGAGGAAGATGATGATGAGGAGAACAAGGCATGATTCCCATATCCTGCACAGTAATTCTTTTCTTCTCAAGCCCTAGCTCATTATTTGCATCATAGTCCACATTTCTTTCTTCTGTATAGCTTTATAAATTTCCAATGTGGTTTTCTTTGGTTTTAGAGAAGCACTATGTCATAGCAATATGCAAAATATCATAGACAGCTGTCACTCACTCCTACTCCCTGACATTAGCTGATTTAACTAGTCTGTGATTCTTCTGTAGTATCTCTCCCCCCCCCCCCCCAATATTTTTTGAAAGAGTGCATTTACCTGCTTGGTAGTGCAGTTCACCAGTTCATTTTTCTTCAACAGTACTTAAGGGATTACCTGGGGTTATTTTGGGCATCCAGTGAGAAATAGGGCAGAACCTCATTTATTATATATAAAGAAGAGCAGCAGTCAAGGTCTTTATACTGTGGAGAAGGTGAACTTTTAAAAATAAATAGCGTGTTTCTCCAAAAAGAATGGCGGATCTTATTTTCTTTTGACCCCCGAAAAAATGGCTAGGCTAGTTCTAATTATTGACTCACCTCGTGGTGGTGGCACCGACAGCCCCGCCAAGCAAGAGCCCACTTCTTCTGCCTCCGCTTGCCACTCGCACGCATCACCCTGGTCTCCGTTTTGTTTTTAGATGCCTGCCGGAAGGCATCTGTAGCCGATAACAGAACTCTGGATCGATCCAGAATTTTGTTATCAGATGCCTTTCGGCAGGCATCTGAAGGAAAAACAGAGGCCAGGTTGATGTGTGTGAGTGGCAGAAGCGGATGCAGAAGAAGGCCAGGAAGGTGTCAGGGTGTGCGAGGCCTGGTAAGTAGAGCAACTCCACCACCACCCCATCCCCACCCTAACTTATTTTTTACCTGTATACCTTGCCCCACTCCCTACACCCCGGATTGGACAGAGTCTTAATTAGGATTAATTTTGTGAGTGGGGCTTAATTTGATCATATGACGTGATAGAGCTTCTTTTCAAGATGTTTTTGGAAAAACACGGTATGTCCATGCATCCACTTAGGAGTGCATTGGAAGCTGACAGCGGTATCACCGGAAGGAATCCAAGGATTTTACAAAACAAAATAGAGGTGGCTTAATGCCCTTGTTCTGCTGATAATTTTTACAAAAATCTCAACATGTTTTTATTTCTTTGGGTGATATCGCTTTCAGCTTCCATGCATGCCTTATACAGGGAAGGGAAGAACGGGTTCATAGTTGCTTATTCCAGAAGGGAAGGAAGAAGCACAACACAAATTGCTGGAATGGATCAATAGTATTACATGAAGCATGAGAACTCAAATCAGATGCAAAATATGGAATTTAACATCCAAAAGAGCTTCCTCTATGTTTAAACATTTATATAGGGAGAAAATGTTTCTGAAAACTAAAAAGCCACTCCATCCCATTCTATATTTCTAAAAATTAAGCAGGCATTAAAACTTATGTTCTTTTTCCTAAAGATATCTTTTCTGAAGAAACATTGACATGAAACGATGATTTAGTCTACACATGCATTAAAAAACCCCAGGATTAAATCATGCCACGTTACTCAAATTAAACTCAAATGGGTTATTGATTCTGTTTTTCCTTGTGGATTCTTTGACTACAATCTTTTACTAAAAAGCAACCTATCACTAAGATCTAATCTAAAATCACACTCACCTTAAATTATTCTGTTGTCCAGATGGAATGACACTATAGTAAACAGGCATTCCTGATGTGGGGAGTCCTTGGTTTGACTGACTGGGAATAACCACTGGCTGCTGATATGTTTGTTGGGACAGTCCTTGGGAAACTGGAGCCATGGAGACCTAAGAATTAGAGTATGCCAGGATCACCAATAGTAAGAAGAAACATACACAATGGCAGATTATTCATGCAAAAGAAGTATACAAGGCAACCAAAGAGTACTAAAGTCTACTATCCACAAAAGTATAAGAATCCAGCAGCTATGACGACCCACTACAGATTGCACATGGACAGCCACAAATCTGGATAGAATAATCTCTTTCAATTTCAGAATGAAAAAAGGCAAAAAGGTTCTGAGTACTGTATTTGGCTAAACTACTTATATTTTAATGATATCACAGCTTACTTGATAAGATGGCAGAGGAGGATATGGAACAAGTACTCCTTGAATATGATTTCCAATGTTGTTGGGTTGGCCTCCAACTAGATTTTGGTTTTGCGACTGCTGGACACCAACTAAACCCTGGTAGTTTTGCTGCTGGTTAGGCATAACTTGGTAACCTGCAAATATACAAATATTTAAGACAAGGATTGACAGAGTAACATAAAAAAATATGACCAAATATTCCTTAAATATAATGACTACAACAGTTTTGTATTCCATGGTACTTCAAAAAAAGCCACATACAATAACAGAGATAATATATGACTCAGTAATATTTGTGTGATAATGATCAAAATCCTAGCTGTGATTCATTGTGAATGACAATTTACAAGGTCACATTCATAACCAGCTAATCTGCCTACCAGCCTGATGCAGACATATAAACAACATTTCATGATAGAAAGATGCTATACATCATGTAGCCACAGCTATCTCTAGAAAACAGATAACAAAATTTAGCTAGGAACATTGTGTTACATTTTATCTGTAGAATCCTGTTTTGTGAAGAAATAAATTGAATTTAACTCTATTTTATTAAAGTTATTTTTCCCCATTTAAGATAACTAGTGCCATCTTGGAGTTTGCTTGGAACATCTCTTCCTATATTTCATTTTTTAGTCTACTCATTTGTACTGTCTTGTGGATTTTCTTTTAGGTTGGCAACCCTGTTCAAGGTAACTATCTTCTATCTATTTATAGATTTATCTATCTATTTATCTATTAATTAATATTAAACTTTCATTTTGCTTCTTTCAGATGAGATTATCTCTAGTGAGGATGACCTGTACTCACTAGTTATACTGTATTCCTATAAAGTACATAAATATGAGATCAAATATAAAGCTTATTTCCTTTTTAGAAATGTGTATCTCTTAATTGACAGTAAGGCAGCACTGGTTGTGACAGTCCTATCTCACACGCTAGAGCCAGGGGAGAAGATGCCATGTGAAGATCTCTGGAAGACAGATTGTGGCAGCAACTGCTAACAAAAAGCAGGTGGTCAAACCAGAGTGTAAAGGGCTGCCAAAATTTCCAACAAATAATAACCACAACATTTCTCAGCTAAATGCATTTGTATTTTATTTTCATACAGACAGCTGGATCAAAACTAAACTTATTTGTTGAACAGCAGTCAACATGCAACTTTATGTTCTAATTATGTCTGATAAATAGAAATAACTATCAACTTTAGCTTCATTAAACCATAAGTTGTTAATTCTGACTCATGGCACAATATAACAGTGTTTGTGCATATGTGCATTTATGTTTTTGATTACAGATAAATCATTTTTCTATGACTAGAAATGGCCCTAAACATACAAGAAGTATGAATACATTTTACAGTTTAGGCTCACCCCACCTTCTTCTAATTGTTTTTCAGAATTGTAGTGGGAAGCCTCTTCAACAAATCTGAAAATCTTCAAATTCTCACTGACATTATTTAAAAGGCAGTCTCCAGTTTAAGAAACAATCACATTTATGTCACATTTCTTGAGGCAGAACTGAACAGATTTGATTTTCTGAATTGTTTAACCAGTGTTTCTTAATCTTGGCAGCTTTCAGATAGCTTAGCAGGCTGGGGAATTCTGGGAGTAGAAATCCACACATCAGAAAGCTGCCAAGGTTGACATATAACAACTTAAGACGACGAGAAGATGAACAAACTCAAGAACCTGTTTTATACTGAGAATGAGTTCTTCATCCAAGTCAAAGGAAAACAAAATACAGCTGCTAAGTTGGAAGACCATTGTTTTATTATTGGGTGGAATTTTTTTTTAGAAAAAAAGGCTTCACTTTTTCCATACAACAACTAGAAAATTATGCACAGATCACTTGCTAGTCAACCAACCAACCTATTACAGTTCATGTAAAGGAACAAAACATAATATATTATGAAGATTAAACCAAGTATAGGTTGAAACCATAAAACTCTCTTGTGAAGAGAAAGAGCATTCCTTCCCTTCTCTTGAATTTTCTGGCAGTCAGTCAAAGTTAATAACAATCCTAATTGTAATAAAGGGATTAGAAAGGGTGCAAAAGCCAAGGAGAGGGAGAATAAAGACATGTTGACATTAGGTTAAGCTTTTTGGGGAGGGGGGATGTTTCCCTTTTTTTTAAAAAATCTACTACCCAACATTTACTTTCATTTTGCCAAAAGGAACAAAGATGGTAATGGAAGAGAACAGAGCTGGTGTCTTAGTTTTCATTCTCATCACCAGAAATGTTCAACACAAGAATAATGTTTTGAAAGGTTTTTAATCAGCAACTTTTAGCTCCAGAATAAGGGACTGGGACTGACCTAGGGTACTTAGCCTTTTTTATAATCCCTAATTCCTCTTCTATCAAATTATCTCTTCTTTTCACACCTCTCCTTCCTCCCTCCTTGTGTTTCTATAAATAAAAGGGCACTTTTTATGTGAGAAGAATATTTGCTATGAACAATGGAGATCAATTAATTCTGTAAATGTTGTATGTATCCCACAAAATTTATTTGTTTGTTTATTCAATGTGTTGATTGGTCATTTTACCACAAGGTAACTCTGAGTGGCTTACAATCATGAGTATAAATATAGCAAACATACTAAAAACATAAAGAAGTTAAAAAAGCCAAACCCTATGCCAAGAGTAGGATACAACTGAATGGATAACATCAATGTTGTATCTTGTTTTACAAGCAACTTTTTCACTTCCCAGTATAGCCTGCAGCTGTGTTCTTCCTGATGGTGTCCTATTCCAGTTACTAAAGCCAGTATAATCTTGCATAAGATTTTTGTAATCAATAAAGGTCATCCACTTCTTAAAATCAGATTTTTCCTGTCTCTCTTTTTAAATAAACTACATATTGGAATGCACTTGGCAATTTAATGCACCAGTGGCCCCCAACTTTTTGAGCACCAGGGGCAGGTTCCATGGAGAAAAGTTTTTCTCCCGGATCAGAGGGGGCATGGTTTTGTGTGCTGCCTGCATTCTGTAGATGGGGTTACGCTTGTTTGCACGGACTGGTTGCTGGCATGCTGTGGACCGCTGCCGGTCCCAGACTGGGGGTTAGGGACCTCTGCAACAGACTATGCAAAATAAAACATGATTATTCTTGGGCACAAATTGCAAATAACATGTAATGGATGCGTACACCGAAGTTGCAGAGTTCTGCTAGTTGTGCTATTTCTGTTTCTCACGGACTGCAGTGTAGCTGCGAAAGCTATTTTGAGTCTTCTGGCACTTTTGTACTGGTAAAGTAAAAATCAATTTTCCATGCTGAGAGAAGAACTAAGACAATATAAATTGACTGCTAACATATTTCACCCTGGGTTCCAAAGCACCTTGCTATTTTTAGCTGCACTCATCCTCCTCAGCATACCAAGTGGCAAGAAAGAAACACAGCATTCAGCAGGAAAAGAAAGAGAAAGAGCATCTGCTGAGACAGATGGTTATATTTTGCAGCCAGGCTATTAAAGAATGGTTAAAAACTGATGCTCAGAGATTACAAAGAGTGAACAGTAGTTCTGGATTGTGAGTTTCCTCAAGTAATAAAACTTTCCAGTATCCAAACCCATATATTATACATTTATTAGTTAGAAAGAGGCACGGCCTCTGTTAATGCAATTAAAATCTCAATTGTGACAGGAGTCTAAAAAATAAATGAACGCAGGACAAATAAAACAGACCATATAAAGACAAACTGTTGTCTAAAATATTCCTGCCCTGGACATTACTTTCCTGATACTTTCTCAGAGTATCCGAGGACCGACGGTGCTGATCAGTCTATTTTTTTCAAAGGGGAAAAAAACCAGAATGCAATCCTTGATAAGAAAGTCACAACTGCAGACAGATACACCTGCAATCCCTTTACAAAGGAAGCCAGGAAGCAGCTGAAAAAGAGACCGGTTCACTGTGAGATATGTAACCCTCTCAGACAGTGTTACGGCCCCGAATCCAACAGCTCACAATAAAACCAATTTATTCTACATCGGCTGTTTGTTGCAGAGACAAACATAGAATTGTGCTTGAAATACAGGTGTTTTTATAATCACTGACCGGACTGATTATAATGCATTTTTCAATCTTGTGATGTAACGCTTGTTTATCCTTCTTACAACAAATGTTCAATACCTACAGTTCTAATGTGATTTTTTTTTTTAAATTTTTTTAACAGACTTACATATTTCAATCAGCATCTTTTCCAATTGGTTCTGTATATTTCATAATTCAGAACTGCCCTTCCCACTGCCCTGAAAATCTAATGCTTAACCCAATTCAAACCAGATCTCCTTTGCTCAGTTTCCATCTATATTTACCTAGGAATAATCTGGATTCATAATTAAGATAGATGAAAACTGAGAAAACTGAATAGACATCTGAGGGAAATGGGTGGTTAAGAAATATGAAAAACAAACAAACAAATAATAACAAATAAAATTCCCGAATGTTCCTGATTTGTGCTTAAGGCGCAAGATACAAGAATTAAATTTTCACCAAATGTTGCCATTATTCCAGCATTTGCTTCTTGAAAACAATCTCATTCCAACCTCTTGGATAAAACACTTCCCGTCAGCAGGTACAGATTAGTAATATCTGCATGATTCATGTAACAGGCAATACAGAATATTGAACCAAGTGGTAAATACTTAAGTCCGGTAACCTACTATATATTTGTGTTTCATCAAGAGCAACATCCAGGGCTGCATGAAAAAATGTATCAGAAACCATACAGGAATTTTAATATCTTTATATATACATTCTTGTTAGCTACAAGTACTTCATGACTGATGGGGACAGAATACAAACTATAGACCCAAATCTATAATTTGTTCAAATTAAACAAACAAAAAGCACCTGAAACCACAAGACACTGTCACACACACAAAAGAGGTAATCACGCTAAACATTTCCGAAGATAAATTCTGCAACAATACCAAACAAAAGCAAGCTATGTAGACAATCAAATAATTTATGTCATTCATTGTAAATTAATGGCTGCAACTGCATTTAGTTACCTTGATATTAGTGTCAGGGTTACTATTGAAATGTATGACAGATTTCAAAGGCATGATTTTACTTTAGTTTTAATTTTATAATTTCATAAATGTGTTAAAACATCTTATCACCATGGAAATGCTCTAAAAATGGATTTGTTTTAAAACACGCAAGCTGAATTATTTCAGATTCATTTCTTCTGAGAAAACAAAATTAATAAAATTCATTTTTATTGAAATTTATACAGTGCTTTCCAGGTCTCAAGTCCAGATAATTGCTGCAATGATTTAACAGACTCAGCAAAGAGAAAGGGATCCTTCTTCCGTTTTAGTGTGGAATTGTAAAAGAACCAATTACGGTATGTTTTCCAACAGTCATCCTGCTGGTTAACGATAATGAAAAGCAAATGTCCATGTTGGTGAATGCAGGTACAAGACCTGATCACATTTAAAGAGATAAATCAAGGTAACAAAATTTCTTTCTGGATAAAAGTTTAATGCTTTAACCCATATCTTTGAGCAAAAGCATATAAAGTATATATTCTAATTTATCTGTCTAGGAGAAACATAGGAAGAGTTAATAATATCTTCAGAAGAATATTTATAAAAGAGGGAAAGGCAAACTGATGCCAGATGTTCTGTATTGCAATTGACATCATCCAAGACAATAAGGAAAGAACAGAAGCTGTAGCTCACCTAGCCTCTTTAAAGCTTAATTTCTGAGGCAAGGCAAAACATTTAGCTTCAGAAATATTATACCAGAAATCATGAGTTTCATTAACTCAGATTCCCCCCCCCTCCCCATTTATTATGTACAGCTCAGTATAGATTCGGGCATACAAAAACTAAATCATGCTGGAATACAAACCACCTTAGCTATAAAAGTCCATCTGTAACAGCATTAATGATTCATATAAAAGCAGAAAACACACGAGAGGCAATAAGCAAAATGTTTAGCTTTGTATGATTTATAGAGAAGACAAAGTCCAGCCACCAACCTCCTAACAAACAATTAAAAAAAAATCTCCAAAAAACACATCATCAAGAACGTAAGGTATATCTCATTCATTCAAGATCAGGTAAATTTTGTTTATAAAATTGATGAAGAGAACAAAATGCTAAATTAAGATGTTAGTTCTTTGATAAGAAAAAATATTTCACTCTGGCCTTTTGTTGGAAATTATTTACAAATAAGGGTGATCAAAGGATATTCTGATTTTTGTTTGTTTGTTTTTCTAAGAAAATAATTATCCTTTTGAATTCTGCCTCTTAGGATTGACTGAACTCGGCCAATTTAAAATATGCATTCCTACCAATAGGAAGAATTTTGGTCACTTCAAAACACAAACATTATTTTTTTTCTCTGTAAAATACCTCACGTTATTTCTTTCTGCCTTGCCCAGTCACTTGAAAGCTCCAAAGGTACAAGAAGTAAGAAGGGGAGAAAGCATCACAAACCTGTCTGTTGAGCAGGTTGTGGCAGTGGCTGGTTTTGCTGTGTATTGTAATGAACTGAAGTAACTGGCCGATATTGTTGACTGGAGTGTGGATATTGGCCTGGAGCACAGTAACAGGCTGGCATCTGGGGAAAAAAAAAAGAAATGTTGGCTTTATGTACGGAGACCCATGCATATGTTTCTAAATCAGACATCTCCTATAGTGCTGAATGTAGGCAGGTCAAAAGAACCACAAACCCCTTGGAAAAGAATAAACCCAAGCTTAGCAAAAGATAATTGGCAAGGATGCTCTTTAAAAGCTAAAAAAGCCACCTCCCCAAAATGTTTAGTTTAGTTTACTTTATTGTCACTGCACCTCGTACAATGACATTAAATGCCATCTTCAGTGCACATTATAACTATAAAAGTAAAACACAAATACACATCCGTCACATTCTATACAACTGAATTGAAAACCAATTGAAAATGCATTTTCAAATTGAAAATACAATTGAATTGAAAAAAAAATTAAACTGGCTTCATATGCATTATAGTAGAAAAGATAAATTAAAAATATTACTAGCCACACAAAAAAATCTTAAATAAACCTCATAATTTTAATAACAAGGTACTTCTTTCTAAAAAAAAAAATACTGCAAATACATAAAACTGACAATGGATCTGCCATGAAATCATTATTTAATTATTGTCACAAACATGTAGCTCTCTTAAGAGAAGAATGTGTGTCAAGTTCTAATTTGTTAGTTTTAAATTTCTATAACTAAATGAAGAAGCAATACATATTGACAGCAAAGTTATACAGCCTGTCTACAGTAATTTATTCTGTGATTGTTTCTATAGATTTCTATACAGTAGGACAGACCAGTGCAAGGTACAGGAATCATATGATGTTGGTACTAAAATACATACCCTGGCTACTAATTGCTCCTGGGCACAGGTTAAGAAGCCTGTCCTGACCTTAGAACTCTAAAGGGCTTAGGCCTGATTTTCTGCCAGGCTGTCTCTCATATTATAAACCTGACCAGCTACTCAGATCAATACGATATGGTCTTCTGAAGATGCCCACTTTGCCAGACACTCAAGTCCTGGATACTTCAGAAACAGTCTTCCACTTCGTATCTTTCAGGCTACAGATATGCTCCATAAGAATTACTTATTTACTACTAAGTAACATGGGTAAAAAACCATAACTGTTTTTAATTTGGTTTTGATTTCAAGTGCATCCAATTATCCTTTATTTCATATATTTTTAAATCATTGTAAACTGGTCTGAGTGTTGCAATAAACAAAAAATCCAAACCATACATGTGCTAGAAGTAAACAAAATTTCAGGAACACCAGTTCTACACTGAGTTTTACAAGCATGTAATAGAACATGCTGACAATATTTGAAAAATCTTGCTACCTGTGGCATTGGTTGCTGCATATATCCCTGTTGCTGAAGAACTTGCTGGTTAACAGGGTGGCTGGATCCACTGTAGTTAGGAGTAGGTTGGCCAGGTGGCAGCGGCGGCGGCGGGGGTGGTGGTGGTGGTGGTGGCGGTGGTGCTGTTGCTATGATAAAACCAGATTGCTGTGGTGGTGGGAGGACCACTGTAGACTGGAACATGTTGGCATGAGGATCAGCAGCTTCTCCAGATGGCTGTCGGGAGAGACTCATATGGCTAAGTTGGGGTCCTAGGTTGTCTTGCTGAAATAAGTAAAAGAGTAACAAAAGGCATCCTTAAGTTAATGAATGTAGGAGTTTTTTAACACCAAGGCAAAGCAAGAAATCACAGAATTTAATTATGGAGCACTATTAAGCTATCTTGCCAAAAAAACTACCTTGGAAGTAAACACACAACCCTGCTATTGAGCACAGGAGAGAATTACAGAGCTAAGAATCTAAAAATAGTCGTACTACAGTGGAACAAAGACTTAAGATGGCAATACAAAATTATGTTTGCCCCAAAGGTCAATCCGGATTTTATTGGACAACCATAATCATGATACAGAGTTCAGAACTCTTTCCTATTCTATTTCCCAGTGACTGGTATGGAAAAACATAGCCCTGTAAGGCTAACGGAACACCTGCCTTGAATAATAGCTTCATTACTGGGAATTTGTCTAAAGCGCCATTAAAATCAATTTAAGTTAAAAGCTGTATTTGCCTACCAAGCTTCTGTTAAAATATCAAGCAAACAGCAAAAATGGCAACCAAGGATATTGATTTATGGAGAACCTACCTTGAGACATGGATTAGATGTCTATAAATCTGAGGAATGCAGCTAGGCTGCAAAACTAAAAAAAAAAAAACCCACACAATTTCTGGCCCTCATCAAACATTAAAGCCCTGACAGAAAGCTTTCACTGTCATGGAAAATGAGATACCTTAGAAGAGAAAGATATAGAAGGGAAAAGAAAGAAGGGTATTTATATGAAATAAATTCAAAGGTGTACTGAATACTGACAGGCTGCAAAGGGTATTATCAGCAAGCACATTTTTTATATCAGGGAACCAGAATTGTTTTTTTCTTCTTCTAATATTTCAGGTAAACTAGTAGGCAGACCAGTCTTATTCTTTCCTCTCAACTCTCTCTCGGTGCGCCTGCCAATAATGGGATTACCTTTTGAGGCTACAGCCAGTCAATATTTACATTTCACATGCAGACTTCATATATTCTTCTAGCCTAGCAGAGAATCTGTCATGCAGAGAAAAGATGAGTAGAAGATAATATACCACAGTATATTGCTGGGTAGATGAGACTGGCAGGAGCGGGGGTGGATAAGTGACTGTGGAGAACTGAACAGGCTGTGAAGAAGGCTGAAGAGGTCGGATAGGCTGAAGGAGCAATAGTTGAACATACAGTGTTAACAACTGAGTAAGAGGAAATGAAAGTAGGAATATTTATTTTGTGTAAAATAAAGGTATTTTTTTAAAAAAACACAAGGTCTTCAATACAAATTGTACAAATAAGGCTCAGATTACAGTGAATAAATCAATCAAACTGATTCAGTTATGAGTGGGAGAAGTTGACAACAATGTAAGATGGCGCGCTTACAATAACCTAAACACACTCAATGGTTTTAAGAAAATGTAACTTTTTAAACCAACACTTAACCCGTACATGATAAAAAAAAACAAGCAGCTATTTGTTTAATCAGTTACTGACCAAACATTTGTATTTGAATTTAGCACCTGTGAGAGGATGTGATTGGTTGCTGGCTGTTGCTGAGGTGGTATGGGAGGTGGTGGCGGCTGAGGAGGTCCAGGCACTTGGTTTCTGATTGGTTGTTGAGGCATTGGAGGATTATACACAACTGGAGTGCCATCTGGATTAATGAATGGCTGACCTACAGGACAATTGTAAAAAAAAAGTAGTAATATAGCAAAGGCAGCTTGCTAGCAGAATATAAATTAGCTAGTATTTTACTATATTACAGGTTATACGTTATGAGAATATCCAATAAGTCTAAGTCTTATCTGATTTGCTTAATTAATTATTTTTTTGTCGATTTATTTGTCTGCAGCACAATTATATTATAAGCTGTCTTATTTACACATTGCTTCTTTCAGCGGATGAATCTGCAGCATAATGTAAACAACAAGAAGAAAAAAGTACAAGAAGAAAAGAAAAGAGTGCAGGAAGAAAAGAGAGCCATATAAATTGTAAGCCAAATATAATAGTTTCTAATTCTACTAAATGTGCAATTTTAAACATTGGGTACAAAAGAAATTAAAACAAAAAATTCCACTGAAAACACAGTTTATAGATTTTTTTTCTCTCTCCAAAACATCATTGCATTTCTACTCTGGGGAGGATTAAAATACATACATCTTCCAAAAGAAAAAGAGAAAGTATATTGGGAAGCAGAGGGAAGGGCAAACGGTTCATGGAAACACCACACATTTCTAAAACATTATTGACAAATTAGTTATTTGAGACAGAGACACAAAGGGAGAGAGAAAGACAGACAAACTGACACCCACAACTGGATACCAACCTGTTTGAGGGTTGATCAGAATACTTCCAGGTGGTATGCCTGCCGCTTCCAAGGGAAGCAAAAAGAAGCTACCGCTAGAAGGCGCCACTTGCCCACTTATGCCACCATCAAAGGAAAGAGAACTACTAGTGCTGATAGTTGGATAGACGGCAGATGTGCCATGAGAAGGCTGGCTGAGAGCTGTGACTGGAAGAGGTTGCTGGGTGTGAGAAAGAGAACCCGTGGATGACCCTACACTACTAGAAGACTCTGAACCTAGGAAAGGAGTAATGAGAAATGGATTTTACCTAGAGACAGAATAATAGCATTCACATTTATATAGGCAGATTGTTATCTAAAGTTATCCATGTAACTCCCAGCCTGAACTACAACTTACTTCCCCAAACCCCATTGCAGCTTCTCCAGGTTAGATTCCCAATTACTCCAAATGCCACACAATGAGGGAGGAACTAATGACCACTGCCTGGATTTTGCCTTCGAGCCATGCAAATGGGAATAAAGCAGGATGGCAACAGTCTTTATTACTATCAACAATTACAACAAATATCTATTCAATGAAATATCAGGTTGAGATGTTGGTGGCAACTAAAGTGTAAAGTGGTATTCAAAGGACCCATCTATAAAGCCCAATACAGACAAAGCTAATGAAAATTTGGGTCTACAGAATTTTTACTTGCTAGTGTTGCCCCCAAAAATAATCTTAATGATTCCAGCGCTGGAGGTAAATTTTACTGGTTTTACTGGTAAGAATATGTACAGATTTATTCCAAAATGGACTTAAACTTTAAATGTAATAGTTCGTAGGAAACGAAAATTATGTTTCTCTGATGAAACAGCAAGGATTTTTAATTTTTTTTTTAGTAAGAAATAGATTTGGATTGCATTTTGCTTTCTGTCTTCACATAACAAATAAAACACCTTATTTCTATTTTTTCATCGATATTCAAATCAATAAAAAGCAAATCTGTCTTGAAAGATAAGACAGGATTAATTAAGTTGTTGGGAGTATCAGTGCAGTTTTAGTTTTGGTAGTATTCTAATCCAGCCAATACTATGAAAATATTTTGGAGTTCTTATTTCTAAAGAAGTAATTCCAATTGCGCTGGTTTTTAGCATTGTCAAAGTATAAAATTACTACGGTATTTAAAATGTATCTGTTAAATCTGAAAAGAATTACAGCCCCGTTTTTCATGAAACTGTGTCTGTGAACCAGACTATAACACTGCCAAGAGTTGTTAGGAAGTATGGCCTTATATCTTAAAAATTAAATATTAATAAATGGCTTCAAACCAAAATGAAATAGGTACGATTGCTGTACTGATTGTACTCCCATTATAGTACAATTTTCTTTGTATTCTTTTAAAAAACCTTCCACTATCAAAGCTCTTCTTCATTAATATCAAATGTATATGTTCACAAGATATCCTTATCATATCACTTGGGCACACAAAAAAAGAGATCTCTATTTTAAGAATAAGGACCTAGAAGAATCCTGCTACAAATTCCTTCAGGAGCAAATTTAGAGTACTGTATTTGCTCCCAGAAATTTCTTAAGCACTTTGAATGCTAGGCATAAGTGAAGTCCAGCTAATATTCTTCCTCTCTTCTCCCAAAGCAATGGAGGGGATATTCATAATTCAGAAGAGGAGGTTTTCTGCCCCGAGCCCAAAATTGCTGTGAAACTGTTGAGCTTCTTTAAAACCCCTGCTGTGTCTCACCAGTGTCCCCCCCCCCACACTTATTTTCAATAATTATGAAAAAATGCCAGATTGGGTTATAAAATGAAGCAGATATCTAAAAATAAATTAACGTGCTTCCTTGTTTTTTTCTTTGTTCTATATCCTTAATATACTTCTTTCCTGGAGACACCATAGATATTCTCCCTATTTAAACTGTGTTGTGCAACTTGGCTGGTGATTGAAATATCCTGAAACAGACTTTGGAAGTTGACTGTAGCAGTACATGTCAAAAAGAAAGGACACAGATTTAATGCTTATGACACCTCATCATGTCCAAATTCAGGGTCAATTAGGCCATTCTTAATTTCTTGTCAGTAATTAAGGCCAAGTATGAGCCCGAAAAAGTTAGGCAGTCTTACAAGTGCCCACCTGACAAGCCAAATAAAAAAGTATTTGGCAATCTGTCTGCACTGTCAAGTGAGGTCCCAAGTGGAATTTTATTGCCGTGTTTCGGTTCTCCCAGGTTCAGGTGACCAAAAAAAGTAAGGAAAGCTTAAAAATCTTATTAAAGAACCATGTTTGACGAAATCAGGAATTGAAATTTTTGGGGTGAAAGATCAGTAATGTGACCTTGAATCTTGATAATTTAATGTTTTTAAATGTACTTCAGATCATTTATTCTCCAAATTTGGCCACATTAAGATTGTAGATTTCAACTCTCAGAAGGTCCCAGTCAACATGGGGAATTATGGAATTGAAGTTCACAAGTCTTAAAGTTACCAACTTTGGACACCCCTGATTTATACCCTTACAAGAAAACGACTGAAAAAGAGGCTGAAGGTCATTTTATGAGCAGAACAAGTCAGGTTCCAACTCTCATCTGGATCACCATCACAAGGACATCTTTGGTATCCATAAAAGTGTTAATTTGCTTGTATTAATACGATTGAAAATCTCATCATGCATACCTTTGCCAGCAAAATTAACCCTTAAAAATCATGCCTAATAACAAAAAAATTTCTTAGCAAAGCAAACTTGATAAAGTTTCAAGAGAGATTTGGAGTTGTGTTGAAGCTGACGCAGGCTAAAAATAGACATCAAAAATAAAGATTTCCTTTTATTGAGTTAGACTATAGATTATCTACTCTGATACTGCCTACTTAGGCTTCAGACATATTGTCAATAGGCAGAGAATGGTATTGTATTTTGAAGTAATCTCTGATCAATCACAAAACATATGGGGCTAAGAGCTGAGGTGGCGCAATGGTTAGAATGCAGCACTGCAGGCCACTTCGGCTGACTGCAATTGGGCAGTTCAAATCTCACCAGGCTCAAGACTGACTCAGTCTTCCATCCTTCTGAGGTGGGTAAAATGAGGACCCAGATTGTTGGGGTCAATATGCTGACTCCGTAAACTGCTTAGAGAGGGCTGTAAAGCACTGTAAAGTGGTATATAAGATTATCGCTGTTGCTACAACAGGAAAGGCATACTGAACTAACTCACAGGTATGGAGCTATAAACCTACATAAATCAAATCTAAAATATACTGTTGAACCTGTTCTTGTATGCCTCTCCTGAAAGTAATCCTCCATTGCTATTCAGATCAAGGAATCTTTTACAGAATTTTAATAATCTGATTTCACTGGTTATCTCAAAATCATTTTAGGCTATTCACTTAGGAGAAGCTCTCAATATTAATTAATAAAGCAACTTCCTAAAATATACCAGACACATACCTCTTGCAATGTTATAGGCTCAGTAACTGCAACAAAATTTTAATTCCTTGAAATGGCAAGCATGAGAGAAACACTGCATTTCCTACACCACTACCATCTACTGGTTATAGCTGTTTCAACTTCTGGTCCTGGTCTATTAGCCTATGAAGCTGGCTGGGTTAACAGTGGTCCAAATGCAGAAGATCAACAACCTCCAACAAGCCATGCAACCCATTAAGAGATGTTTTATTTATAAACAATTCAAAACATTGGTAGGATCAGGAATAGCCACAACCCTTTCTGGTCTATTCAAAATACTATCAAAGGTGTATCTAACACTTAGAGATTATAACCCTGGGCCAAAGAAGCAGCTTCCCAAAACAGTAACAATGGTGGGTGGGCGGGGGGATGCTTTTTGCAGGCTACCTAGCTATTCCTAGACTTGGGTTTTCCAGTGGTACCTGTTTTGGATAGCCTGCCAGTGCTTTTGCTGCTTCCTGTACTATCGCCTCTTGTGAGAACAGAGATGCCACTGAAGCTGCTGGCTTTGGTCACAGGGGGCTTCAAACTGCGAAGTGAGCTGTCCGAATCTGTGCTGCTCCATGGACGGGGTTCCGAGTACTTTAGCTCGTTGTCTGTACTGCTCTGGAGACTGTTTGCCGACCTTCCTGAAGCATCCTTGTTGATTCTGTAATCCATAAACTTTAGTTTTTAAAGATGGAAGACTCTTTGCCAAAGCAACAAGGAAAGAAAGGAAAGGAAACACGTGCAGAATGCTTTGGGATATAAAAACTAATTTATTCAATACCTAAATATCTGTCGTCTTTGCTGGGTACTGTTGGCTTCATCCTCTTGAATTCTGTTGGCGTGTTCAATAGAATTGCAACTTAGTACCTTTTCATTTGCATTTAGAAAAAAACATGGTTTTTTTTCCAAAACAGATACTGATTATGCTTACCTTTTGTCAATAATATAATTCTCTTGGGAACACAGCGACTAGGGAGGAAACAGTGCAGAATAAAAATCACCACCATTAAATGATTCTATCATCAATCCATACTTCAATAAATGTCTAAATATCTATATGGAAACAACAATGGGTAACCAGTTGCAAGCAATTTTTAAAGAATGCTCACTGAATCCTTCAGCCAGGCAAATGTAATCATTCACATTTGGTTTTAAATCAACAAATGGGAAGCAGAAAAACAAAATGGAACTGCTAGTCAGCATAATGTGGGTATGGGCATCACAGTCCTCTGTTACAGAAGGGGAACAGAGGAAACCACAGCAGGATTTATTACTCTTTGTTTCACTATCTTTTATTTGCAACCTAGGAGAAAAAGAAGCTGGGCAAAGAAGTCTGTGCATTTTGCGGTGCACTCTCCAGCCCAGGTTTCAAAAAGTTAATTTAAAACCTGCCAACCTACCATCTGTGAGCCTTGGCTACTGTTCTTAGAGGATGCCAAATTACCACAATATGAATGATTAAAACAAGTATATGACTATCACCTGTATAAACAGATGCCCAAACTTTTCAACATCCATGACTAGACATAATTGTTATGAGCAATCTCTCCATAAAATGGGAAATGGTTTAATTAAATAGCACCTCATAGGAGGAAATAAGAGGTAGTGCTACTATATCTCTATATCATCATCATCATCATCCCCAGCCTAGAGAACCAATTTGTTGCTCTACCCACTACTTTATAAACGTTATCTTAATGCGATCATGAATGGGAATGCAGACACATTTTTTCCCAAATATTTTGAGCACTTTAATTACGCACTTTAACTTTATTGTTCTTACACATAGTCAAAGATACTGTGGACATTCCTTAATACCTACATCTTGTGCAAATATTCGTTCTCTAGCTCTCTGGTACTCTTCTTCTCGCTCTTCTATAGATTTGCTTCTTCTGTCATCTTTTAATCGTATTCGCATCTAAATTAAATAAGTTGTTAATTGCCGATTTCCATTGCGCAATATAAGCATGCAGTCAAGATACTGTAAATATTCCATATTTACCTGATTATCATCTTTGTCTAGACTAGAATTCTCTCGTTTAAGGATGTACCGTTTTTGAAAATCTTCACCTTTTTCATCTTTTATATGTTCGCAAAACTTCTGGTCAGGTCTTTTGGGGAAAAAGATTAAAATAAAATAAATAATTATAAATATGAAGGAAATTTTTTGTGGTCCTTAGTTTGAGGTAAGATACATGTGGACAACAGGTCATTTCGTGCTATAAAGGTTATCAGAATATCTTGTAGGTTTTAATTTTGTTTGTACATTGGAAATCTATGCGGAGAATCTGATGTAGAGCTGCTACATCCCTCATTCACACAGGTATAGTCCTCGATTTATGACCATAATTGAGCTTGGCAATTAAGATTATAAGTTGTGCTAGTCATAGAAAAGGTCATCACATGACCAACCCAATTTCATTTTTGCAATGTTCATTAAGTGAAACGCTGAGGTTGTTAAATGAACACTGTGGGTTGATAAGCAAATGTGGCAGTTGTTAAGCAAGCCAAATGTTTGCTATGGGCCAGTTTTTATTGTAAGTAAGCACCAGTTTCTGGCAAAATCATCACATAACTATGGGGTGCTTCAAACAGCTGTAAATGCAGACCAGGTACTGAGCGTCCAAAATGTGTTCATGTGGCGGAGGGATGGACCTTAGAAGTGGATCGTAAGTAGCTTTTGGATCAGTCATAACTTCAAATGGTTGCTAAGCAACTGATCATAAGACAAGGACTACTTATATGTATATTTGAACATTTTATTTAAGATTTGGGTTATGGTTATTGCAAGAGAGAGTGAGAGAAATCTTCATCTTGAGGATAATGACAGAATAAAACCTACCATAATAAAAATGGTACTGTGCATCCCATGCCACCTTCAGTGGCAAAATATAAAAGTAGGATATAAAAAATAGTCAAAAATATGGTTATAATAATCTAACTAGAATAAAACCAAAGCCCTATTCTGACCCTCAGAGTAGCTGGAATGCTTTGTAGCTATGTGCAATTCAAATGTTTGCCAAATGGATTTTTTCATTCTTTTTATTTTTACTATTATACTTTGGTAATTTTATAAGGGAGAAAAAAGCAAAAAAATGAAAAAAGAGTCATAAACTGAAGAGAGAAGGTATGTATAAGCATCATAAGCTTAAGTAAATCAGTTGCAAATTCTCAAAACATTAATTGAATTCTATATATGCAAATATCTTGTGTAATTTTATACAGATCAATATTAAAATCAAGTTAATGTAAATGTAAGTTACAGTTAAATATTGTCTATTTCCAATTAACAAATCACCTGAGTTAATGTTAAAGTGTTAAGCAAAATCAAAATTTGGACATGGTAAATGGCTGTGAGTTGAATTATAGTCCAAAAATTGTTTTTATATCAAATTAAATTTTGATCCAAATGTCTTTTTTAAATATAAATAGAAACTTGATTTGTCATTTTTCTGCCGAAGGAATTATATACGAATCCTGATGCAAAGCACAGAGTTAACCTATCAGCAGTTAGCATATATAAAGTTACTTCAAAATATTTTGAAGAAATATCAGGTTTAATTATATTTAATAAAAAGATGACAGAATGAAACGGAATTCAAATTTTAGAATTTTTCATTTTAAGTCAATTGCCAAATTTTATAATATCAGTAAACACAAAGAATAAGCCAACTTGATTGTTACATTTCCAACTATTTACAGAAAATTATTAATTAGTGACCTTGGAGGGATACCTCATTAGTAAAAACCTCTTATGCTAGTTTCTCTGAACATGGTATTCACTATAAATGTAGCATTTTTCTTCCACTAAATTTCCCCTTGCTATGTATCAGTTGTTCTTTTCATTTAACTTAACTCACTTAACAACAGTTAACTGGGACTGGCAACTTTGTTGCAAACCAAGCAGTCATAAAGCAGGACATCATGCTGACTTGCAATAGCAAATTATAGCTGCCATTTATCCATTTAATCATGCAATTTATAACTTGTCCAGTGTTTGTGTTGTACTTCACCAGCAAAGCCTAGAAGTACTCCAAGCGTTTTGTTGTAAACTTCCCAAATTTAGAGACAAATTTCTAAGACAAATTTCTAAATCTTGTTTCTGAGATTTCATTAGATCAATACTGCTTTTTTTGAAGATATTGGAATTGCTAAGGTGGATTTGATCTTTTGAGGAGCCTCTCAAAGGATGCGATTTTTGTCTTACTGATACTTGAATCTTGTGATCTAAACGATTTCTTTGTATTTTCATCTTCATGAAAACGAATGTTTCATAATGAAGCGAAAGGTGATAATCTGGGCTAATTCTGTTTTCAATGTCTTACTTTTATTATCACATTTAATTCCCCCTCCCCCCACCGTGGATTCTTTAATTTTAGGCTATAATTGAAAGACACGGAAGCTAAGAAATGAATATTTTATGGGAAAGAAAGGTTTCAGAACAAAGCCGTACATGTCTACAGTTGTAGATTCCTACTTTTAATGGGATCATGAGATACTTTTAGCTTTTAAACATCCAACTTCCCGGATACCAAGAAACTTTTGTAAACCCTTTTTTTAAGGTGTTAAAAATAATTATGATTGTGGTCCATAAAAACATACAAAATTATATGTCCTCAGACACTTCTTACTTGGGAGATTTGCAAAAAAGCAGGATCGAGTTTCTCTTTAATTCCCGAATTGCATTATAAAAGGATGAAATAATTCTCAAACGCTACCTAAGAATTATTGGATGACACAATGTAATTAGCAGGCACTTCGGAAAACCTTTAGACTGTCTTACCTCATTTTTTTCTTAAAGGTCCCTGAATTTACTGCCCTGCTATCACCACTCCACTCCACTGAGTCCTCCCAGTGTGCACTGGGTTGATGATGTCATTAACAGCACAGACCGGCACTGGAGCGGGGAATCTCCCTATGAGGAAAAGGTAAGTTGGGTTTTAGATTGCCAAGGTTTTCTAGCTAATTTCTTATTTTAAATCCCCTGAGATATAAAATAAGAACACTGAAAACCTTTAAATAATTTACATTGTCTATTGGTTCAAGGAAATGCCTGCTAATTATACTTGGGCCTTCCAGATTCCAGCTGAGATTGTCTTTGCCTTGAAAAGTATTCTAAATATAGCTTGCTCTCCAAAAACTTCATCAACAGCTGCCACAATGCTGTTTCCAAACCACCTCATGCAGAGGGTTATAACAAATAGATGCAGTTATCCGTTGCATCTTGTTACATTAAATTTTAAATAGAACTTTTGGTCTCCTAGTTCATTTCTCCAACTAAGCAGCGGGGGAAGGATGGGATGGATATTGAAATACAATACAATTAAAGGAGTACTGAAATGGAATCACTCCAACTAGTCAGTAATTACCAGATTCTGCTTTTCTGCAAAGTCCAATTTAACTAATTAAAAAAAGAGACAGAGGCAAAACTCATGACTTTACTGCGACATCCAGTTCATCTGCCGAAGTTTTTCCTCAAAGAAATATGTGTCATTTTCTAGAAGGAAATTACTGTAATTCAGAAACATATTTTTTTTACAGAATGAAAACAGGATATATTTTTAGAGACATAATGGATAGGCTTCCCCCCCCTTCTCCAAATCCAGAAGAAAACTCCGTAATCGTTGTGATGCTTACAGAATTAAGGATAAATTTTCACGCAGAGATATTGTAATTGTCCTGCTTTGATCATAAGCTCAAACTTCCATCGCTGATGAAATTCGATTCAACTCTTTAAATAATGAATAATTAAAAAAAAAAGAACAGCAACTTACATTCTGGTACTGCTAGTTTTATTCACGATCACTGATTTCCCACTCTGATCCACGTTGTGCTCCAGTCCAAAATAAGCAGCTACTCTGTGCAATAACATTCTATGGTACGAGGTCATTGGGGGAAATTTTTTTCGTGGGATTCTGAAAAGAAGCAAGTATGTTTTAGGCTGACATAAGCCTCAGCTCATCTCCTATAATTACCTGTCGTCCAATGACACTTACTCATTATTCCCAATGAAATCTAAGATTTCCTGTTCTAATTTCAGCAGCATCATTCTGTCCCTGGAAGGCAAAATATAACATTCGTTAGCAGGGAAAGTGTCAAGTTGGGCAGACTTTCAGAGTCTGTAAACATATTAAACAAGTATATTCTCCATAATAAAATAATTATGCCAAGTGTAACAATATAGTTAGGATGTTTTTAATGGTTGGACAGCACTTAGACATCCTTTGATTTCAGATAGTTTAGGTGGCTCGCAGGAATAATCTGTGTTGTTTTGTCTTGAGCGAGTTCAAATAAACTACCACATCCCCCACCCACCCACCAAGGACTTTAATGACTGCTCAGTTCTGAATATTTTTGCTACTTTGGGCCAGTCGTACAAATATTCTAAATTCACCAGAATATTGTGGGGATAAAAGAAGGCTCCAGTAATTAACTCAAATCTGTCAACTGTAATTCTAATCTTGTATAAAGGAACACTTATTAAACAAAATTTATACAGATAGATTTCACTGACTCTTCTAACAATGAGTACTGTTGCTATGTTACATGATTGCCATTTTATATTTAAATACTACATATTAGAGAGAGAGGGAAGGAGAGGGAGAGAGAGATATATATCCAAAGGAAAAATTAATATAACTCATTTTCTGTTTGGATTAATGAAAGGTTAATTAAACCCTGGCAGTAGAATAAGAAGTCTATGCAAAAGATCTGAAAAGGGTAAATTTTAACCACAAAAAAGTTCATCATTTTATAACACAAAGGAAATAGGCAAAAAGTATTTGGGGAGAAATGTGTTTTTTTCCCCTCTGTAAGTAATGAGCAAAGGTGTAAAATAGGAGGAGGAAGGTATATTGGATATGCTCCCCGTCTTGAGTTATTTGTAAAAATAATAAAAGTGGGATACAAATCAATCAATCAATCAATCAAATCAAATGGTAATTGCACTGATCGCAAAGCATGAAAATCTGAATGGGTAAGGATAGTTGTGTGTGAGAAACAGAAAATTTGCTATAAGCAGATGGAGTGCAACTTTGTAAAATAGAATAGAATAGGTTTCAATTGCTTATTATGCAATCCCAACTATCTGTTGAAGTCTGTATCTGTCCTGTTTGGTTGCTGTGCAATTATTTTACAGGGAAATAATTTTAATTAGCCATTATTAAATCATTTAATGTGTGTCTGTGTTTGTCTTGGCCCTAGACTTTTTGGCATATGGGTTCTGATGTGCATACTATACATGCATAAATAGATGCACCTGCATCACATGCACATATTTATTACATGGGGCAGATATGCTGGGATTGCTTTCAGCAACTCTAAGTTGATAAGATTGAGAAGCTGGGTATTCCATAGGGCTTTGTCTAAAACTTTTTTTTCATCTCTTCTCTTTCAGGAAGGTGGCCACTACTGAGTTAAATTCATAGTAGTCTTCCTCTAAGGTAGCAATAGCACTTAGGACTTATATACCACTTCATAGTGCTTTACAGCCCGATTTACAGAATCAGCTTAGTGCTCCCAACAATCTGGGTCCTCATTTTACTGACCACGGAAGGATCAGAAGGCTGGGTCAACCTTGAGCCGGTGAGAATTAAATTCCTGGCAGTAGAATGCAAAGTGAACATGTAATATTGCATTCTAATGCACCACCACGACTCATATACAATAGGTAGCTGTATCATATATTGTATTTTTCAGAGTATAAGTCGCACCTTTCTCCCTCAAAAAAGAGACTGAAAATCTGGCTGTGTCTTATACACTGAATACAGCATTTTTTGCCTCCCGAAACACCTCCCTCTTCACCAAAATGGACATGCAGAGCCCGTAGAAGGCTTTCAGAGAGCTCCTGGGGGCTGAGAAAGGCAGAAATGAGTGAAAAACGGGCCACTGCTCAATTTTGCCCCCACCCCCCAGCCCTCAGGAGTACTCTATAAGCCTCCTAAAGGCTATGCATGCAATTTTTTTGACAAAAACCAGGCCCATTTTTTGCTTGTTTGGTGGGGGCCCATCCCCCAGGAGCACTCAGCAAGCCCCCTAAAGGCTATTATGCCTTTAAAAAAAAAAACGGGCCCATTTTAGCGAAAAAAGGCCATTTTGGGAAGGTTTGCAGAGTGCAAAAACTTTTTTTAAAAAATTTGCCTCTTCAAAACCTTGGAGCGTCTTATACTCTGAAAAATACGGTAAACTCTTCAAAATGCCTAGAATCCCATTCTAAATTTCATGGCGACAAAAACATGGAAACAAATAACAGAAAAAAATAGAACTTTACTTGAAAAAAAAAAGGCAAAAAAAGGTTTTCTGAATATACCAAGGTTTTTTTTTTAAAGGTATAAAATCAGTCAAAACACCTCCAAAAGGAAAGCAAGGATTCTTGTGAATCTTACTAGCCAGGAACGAGGAATTTCATGCTATCTAGAAATACTAGAGAACAACTCCCACCATTGGTCTTCTTGGAGAAGATAAAGGACAGATTAGGAGTAAATCTTGGAAGTTGTGGGTAACGTCTTTTCCTGAACTCAAGTTTACTTATTGAGAAGAATTAAGCTGCTGTAATTTGAGACTTACTACCTGATAAATTGCATGCTCTTAAATGGATAGAATACCAGAGAATTGCTTAAGTTCAGTTGTGTATGGTGGTTTGTCCCCAGGTACTGTGGTTTATTTTGTGTGGTTGCTATCTAATCTGAATGCAACATAGTAGTTTCTGCCTAGACAAGCAAGAAACTGAATCTACAGCTGTAGTTTGTTCTGAATTCCACCTCTAGCTTCTTATTTTTGCAAGACATATACTGCTGTCTTTGGATGAGTCATCAACCTACCATGTTACCATATCAACAAACCACAGGCAGGCAATGATTTCTAGCTGCACTGCTTCAAAAGAAAAAAATAACATGCCTCCAGGCAAGTTTGCAGCCAACCACAATTGCTGCCTGAATGCAGTCATGGCAACTGATTTTACCTAAGAGGTTAGAAAAAAACAAACTAATATCATACACTTCTGTTTAAAGCTATTTACCACAATCGAGAACATAGTTTTGACCATAATTTCTGGTGCAAGCTGCAGTTAATGTAAAATTGAATCCCAGATTCTTTCCTCACAATCTCACAAGAAGCAAAGAATCACTATCTACTCTCGTGAGTTTGTTCTTGTTGTGCTAAACCATTTGGTGTGATTTCTAAATATGGCTACTGTAGCTCATGCTTGCATAAAGTTAGACCTAAATTTAAAAAAATTCTGAAAACGTTCCTGCATTTAACAGTGTTCCTATATAGGAACAGCCAAGAGAGCTTTGTGAATGCATCAAAAGATAGAATAAAAATAATATTAGGGGCTCCATTACAGTTTGAAAAAGAATGTGCAGAAAAATATGGCTTTAAATGTTTTTCAATAAAGTATCCAACAATAGAGCAAAATTTACAAATAGACCAAAGGAAAATGAATGAGAAATTCTGTAATATATACATCCATTTCAACATGAACATCATATCATGGCCACTTGTTTACCTGGGGTTGTTTTTCAATGTATTAACTAAAAACTCGTGTAGATCTATACCAGTTGAATCTGTATATTCTTGACTAGAATCTAAAATAAAAATAAATCCACAGTTAAGAGAACGCATTAATTCTTTCAATAAAACCAAGCCATTAATATTTTAAGACTGCTGTTTACAGAATAGCAGCTAGGATGACAAAGTCTGAAAGTTTAATGGCACACTGGCATGGATAGTCGATTGCTTCTCTATTAACAGAAAATGTGAGGGGAGAGAGAAAATCTCCCTTACTTTGTTTCCCTAACCCACAGATCTCTCAATAACCCTTCAGATGGTGAAGGACTGTAAACAAATGGAAAGGCAAGGAGAATGGGTCTATTTTTTTCCATTATGCCAGGCCCATTGTAAGGTTTATTCTGCAATATTCATGTGTTTTGCATTTCATTGTAGTGGAAAAGAGGTCTCTTGGTTTTCAACAATATTCCCAAGGTTGCAAAGATCGAGTATGAGCTGTACGTTGCCCTGAGTCGCAGGCTACTCACTCCACCTTGGAAGGAAGTTTGAAGGGAAACATATGAACGCTAATCTACTTACTGAAAGAAAAGAATCACTTAAGCCAATGTGTGAAATTCATTAATGTTGACATTTCTATCTCCCAAAAGATCACATTTCAAAAATAGCTCATGTCTCACATTAGAAATCTCATATACATGATATGCCAATGTTCGGAATTCATATGTCTTCCTTTTTAAATTGTAGCACACTCCAATTACTTCTGAGCATGCAATTCCCAGAGAAAACTGCGTCTAAGATAGCCTAACTGCTCAGCTAAACCAACTCTTTATTTGCCAGGAGGATAAGGGGATTATTATATACTTTCAGCACTAATTAGGCATCTCTGGGAGATTCTTCAGAGAATAAACTTACCAATATAGAAAGAAGAGGCATTATGGTAAATACTAGCAACCTGCAGGTTTTTTAAACCTACAGCCCAAATCATGTAATTTAAGAAGAGAATAATGTATAGCAAACCTCTTGATAACATTTTCCTGGGTAATTTATCAGACTTCTCCTTTTCAGCTTCATCTTTCGAGGGTTTCTCTTCCTTTTCAAATAACTGTGTTAGCTGGATCTGATTTTTTTCCTGTTGAAAAGGAAAATTAACAATTTTTTCCCCTAAGAAAGGTATCCTGTAAAAAAAACAGTGTCTGTTTAAATAAGTCTACAGACGTAACAACAACGAAAATGCTAACATTTGGCTGTAAACCAAAAGGCCAATCTGAAATAACTGATTTTGAGCCTCTTAAAATGCAACTCCCTTAAGTTCATATGCCTGGGAAAGGACAAATGATTCAAGAAACAATATTGCTTCTATTTCCTATAAAGCTAAATTTTCAAAGAAAGCCAGCTTCCATGCAATATTAAACAACGGCTTAATGGGAGGCAGGTAAACCTTAAGAACCACAATTGATGTTTTGAATGTACAGGCTCCCACACATCTTTGCATTTAGCTGGAAGGAAATTTAGGTAAGATTAATTTTGTTTTATTTGATTTGATTTAAATGATAGTTATCATGTGTGAATAAGAAGTAAACCATGATTATAAGCCAACTGAGAGCCAGTTTGGTATAGTGGTTAAGACATCAGGCTAGAAACCAGGAGCCACAAAGTCAGCTGTGTGACCTTGGGCCAGTCACTCTCTTTCTGCCCTTGGAAGGAGTTAATGGCAAATTATTTCTGAGAAACATTGCCAAGAAAACTGCAGGGACTAAACCAGGTATTGACCATCAAAACTGACTCAAAAGCGCATGCACACAAACATAAAAGGGCCAGTTAATTTGATCTAGCCATACCTAATAACCAGACCTTGTTTTTAATCTTTATTCATAAACAATAAACCAGCTTTCATGAAAAGTAAATCTAAATTTCACAGAAGCCTTTATCTCTGGCAAAGAAGATGTCTAGAAACCAGATGGTTTCCTTGGGTTTGGTCCAACTCCAGAGAATATTCCAATTCCAACACTAAACAAGGCTTAGTAGTAATATGCAAATCACTTTGAAATATCTATGCTATGTTGTTTAGGTTGCAGTATCTCACAAAACAAAATCAATTTAAATAATTTAATTCTAACACAAGTACAGTTTCGTTGAGTTAGATTTGTAGGCTCTGAATAGATACCCTATTTTGTGTTCAAAACTTATAAAATCTAACTCAATGGGAATATGCGTCTTATATGACTGAAATCCTCACATGTAAGAAAAGTAATTTAAGTTTCCAAGGCAGTGATTTTTTTTTCTTCAGTAACAATCATTTATATATATAAATGCTACTTAACCTCTTCCAATTATCTGAGGTTTTGATATTGTTAGCAACCTTGTACAAGATAGAATCAATCTCTTTTAAGGGAAACATGCATAACATTTCAGTTAAGTTAAAGAAGTGGAGGAGTTGCCTGAATGGCAAAGATCCACACTTTCTCGAATTGAAAATGATTCTGCCATTGAGAAAATAAATACAATAGTAAGATAACATCCAATTTTATGACCCTGTAATCTCTTAATTTGGAGTAGAGTCAGTACATGCTATAAAAGCAAGGACTCACTTGCAGTTCTGTTCTTTAGCTTCTTTGTTTTTACGTAAAAATGAAATAGAAGTAGTTTAAGCAAAATGCTATATCAGATTGAAAATGTATTTCATTGTATGATTAACATATTTTTTCTTGCAATAATTGGTTATACCCTTATAATATTTTAATGCTTTTATTTATCCCAGAGCTTTTCCAGGTAGATCTTTGGCACCAAAGAGCCAACTTTTATTTTTGTTCCAGTTGATATCAGATTTAAGAAAACGTGATTACAACCTCAATTGTAACAAATGAAACCTGTTGATGTATATGTTAACAGAATAATAAAATATCTTCAGTTTCCAGCGTCATTCGATTAAGATTCAGTGCTACCACCAGAGATAATACATTCAAGTTGAAAACCCATCAGATAAAGTTTTTTGAATCTTACATACAAACATGAAATTTAATTATACCAAAACCAACAGTGAAGAGCATTTTAAGACTGATCATAACAAAATTACAAATGTTATGATGCATAAGCTAGCCATGTAACATTTGGGAAAGCCATAATTAGTACGTTATAGAAATTATTTAGTTCCCAGTCAGGTTTATGGAAGTAATTCAGTCCATAAGCCGGGAATTCTCTATGCAAGGATCACACATTTATTGTGGAACTATCTCTACAAAATATTAATATCTAAAAATATCTACAAAAATATTAATCAGAATAAAGAATGGGGTACAATCACTCATTATTTATTAACTTATTGCTTCGATACCTAGTAAAGACAGGTAAACCTTAAGAACCATAGTTGATGTTTTGAATATACAGGCCCACACATTTTGCCTTCCTCCTTACATTTAGATAGGATGAGATTTAGGTAAGGTTTGTTTTGCTTTATTTAAATGATGGTTATCACGTGTGAACAAGAAATAACAAGAGATAAATCATGATTATAAACCAACTAAGTCAGTTGAGTGTCTGAAGACAATACTATGCTTATAGATTACAGGGTGAACAGTTTTACTTTCTCACAACTTTCTACTTAGTAATCATTTTTGTTCCTTTAAATTTACAGAGTCAAATACACAGCAAGTTGGAAGACTTTATATATTAGTCTCTTCAACTATTATACTTCCTGAAATTTAGCAAACTATTAAGAAACTGCTATTAAGTCCATCACACTAAGTGATTTTCCAAAATTTTGTAAAAAGATAATGGATGAATGCCTCAAATTTGACAACACCCCCCCCCCTAAATTTCTTCCATGTGATGTCAAAACATTTCATTTTGTCCACATTTCCATTTCCAAATTGCCTTAGTTGCCTTTTTAATGATGTACTTCCTAAGATTTTGTACTGTAGTATATCACCTTAAAATTTAGAAACTAAAATCCAGAAATCACACAGCCAATGCAATTCTTGTTTAAAAAAACTACAGAATAATGCAAAACTGATGAAAAATGGATTGAGACTGATACATGTAGCTTTGTTTTCCACTCAAATTCTGGCCGGTCCAATATAAATACAAGAGAAAAGATTTATCAGAGAACTATTTTCAATATATTACTTTCTAATATTTTTTAAAAATACTTAAAATTACACAAAAATTAAGATTCGTTGGAATTTCATGATCTAAAATTTCTAGTCTATTAGTAACTAGTAACACAGTTGTAAAAATATTTTACAAGAATGCATCATAGCTGCATACAAACAGCAAAAGATTCCCTGTACTTGGTTTTTCTAGAAGAGCAGAAACGGGAACGTAAAATGATCATCCAAATTTTTCATAGTCTGGATTGCTCTAGTAAAAGTAAATACTAAATTTTACAGAACAGAACATGATTTTTACAAATATTTTAAGGTAGAATATCTCATTTGTAAGGAAATAGATGAAAGCATATCCTCGCTATCAAATAAGTGATTTTAGGACTTCTAATTGGCAAAAGGATAAGACACCAGAATGACATCAAGAGTCTAAAGAGGAAGCTTATCTCATTTAACATGTGGTCAATCATAGTTATGCTAAAAAGATGAATGTCCACAGAGCAAATCTATATACTGTTTATCAGTCCAAAGTGGAGAGAACTATATTGCAGGAGCCACCCTGGTTACTAATCTGCTTCCAGATACAATTTAAGATGCTGGTTATCACCTTTAAATACCTACATGGCTTGGGATCAGGCTATTTCAAAGACAGCCTCTTCCCTATTACATCTACCTGGCCCAGCAGGACAGGAAGGCAGAATATATTATAGGTGCCATCAATTAGGGATGTACATTTGGAGGGACCACATCATTTTAAAGAGGAAATATAGTAAGATCTTTGCCACTAGAAGGAACTAGATAAATCTGCCTATTTGACCCTGGGAACTTCTAATAGCTAAAATGATCCAATAAAAAAAGTTAAAAAACAATATAGAAACATATGAAAACATGAAAAATGTTTAGAAATCAAATCATTCTATACGACTGATTATCAGTTGCAACAAACATGGAAACTTCCCATGAAGAAGACTAACTTCCAGAATTCTGGGCCAGGATGGCCACTGCTGGCAATTCTGGAACTTGAAATCCACCTCAGTTGCAGGAGACCTGGTTGCGGAAGGCTGATATAAATGAATAGCATAAGAAAAGGTAGTTCTATATAAGTAGTATTGCTTTACTGAAGTAAAAATAAAACCTTGACATTCAAAAAATATATGAGTATACATTTTCTGCATAAGTACTGTGAAGCATGCTGATTAAAATAAATAAAGCACAACTGCATTCCAATATAGCTATATTTCATTTTATTGATAAGGAAAATAAAAGCCCTATCTGTTGATCATTCAGTGCACTGAACTGGATGATATATCACTCAGAATTTAGTCTTAAAATTATTTCTAGTAGGAATATGAAAAATTAATCCTGGAAACCAAAATTATTATTCTGCCAAATAAAATGTGGTTTCAAAAGTCCTATTATTCAGATGGATTCTGAGAACATCTTACTCTGTCAAAATTAATCTCTCTTAAATAATCAGACGAATCTCAACAAGTTTAACAAAGTTGACTCTAATCTTTTCTATTATACTTCATTTAAAATAATTTTCTAACATCTGTAATTATTTATCTGACCCAGCACTTAAAATACTAAAACTACTGTTCTTTTAAATAAATCCTATATATTATTCATAAACATGGTGTTAAAATAAACAAATAAACATTGTAAAAGCATACATCCAGTTTTCTATATTACTCTGCCAACTATCAGCATTCTAATTTCATACTGAATAGAAAAAATAAATTAATTCTGATAGTGAAGCTATCAGAATAAAAAGAATATACACAAGACTTAACACTTTCAAGTTTTGGAAGCCTGTTAAAATAATCAGTTTATACCCAGTGGCTTAATACAACTTGGTACAAGAAAAAGATGCAAATTTGCATTTAATAAAACTAAAACTAAGATCTCTGATACCATCGTATTTCCTCAGATAACAGCCACAATCTGAACAGATTTATATGTGGGACTCTTCTTTAGATATCATGCAAACGATAGTTTGATTTTTGTGAAATATTGTATAGGTTCACAATGTTATGCCGTAGATATTAGTGCCAAGGGAATGTTCACTACAACAAAGAGGAAATTCAATCTGATTGATACCATTGCTTCAATTCTAAAGCTGCTGAACTGTACCGTATAAGACAATTGCTTTTTTTTAAGTTGTAGTGTTACATTTTGATACCAATCCCAGATTTAAATATTCCAAAGTATATTATCTTTTAAACCACACAACTGAATGTAAAAGACAATCAGGAAGCCAAATGAGAAGACTTCTTTTTTTCATTATCTTCGGGTAGTCACATGGGATAGCACATGAATGCAGATGTGTACTCAACTACATATTTTACAGTTGTTAAGTCAAATATTTAAAGTTTAATCATCAGTTTGTTGACACTCATACAGATTCATTAGCATGCTCCAAATAATACTTCTTGCATTCCCCACCTCCTCCTTTCAAATCATTCCCAAACATTTTTACATCACAAAAATGAAAGTAAGAAATCTCAGAACTATTTTATTTTTACCTGGATGTCCTGCGAAATTTCACCTGTGGGAGGTGGAGGAGATTCTTCACACACAGCCAGGCTCCGAACTAGCTTTAATTTTGTACTTGACTAAAGAAAAGTATTTATAATTAAAAACTACAGTTCACAGTTATTTTCTTTAGTTATCTTGCGGTCAGCTACAAAACAAAACTGCTTACTTAAGGATGTCAATGACTTTCAACACACAGTAATTTATTATTTGGGGGCAAAAGCATCCCCACCAAAAAGCAAAAAAATAAAAATAAAACTCTGATGCCCATTTAAGCTTTGAAGTCACCACAATATCAGCAAAAAGCAAACTACAGTTAATGAAAAAAAGAGGGTTGAAGCAAAAAGCAGTACTATTTTCTCTGTCTAGCAACATCAAGCCACCAAAAATATAAAGGCCAAGCAAAAGCAAACAGTTAGGCAAATCATAAATCCAAAAAACAGAAAAATACACTTTGGTTGTCAACAAAAGAAAGAACAAAACTAATTTTCAATAAACAGCCAGGCTTCCATCAAGCATGAAGACTACCTTAGCATGCCAGCACAGCACACATTTCTACTGTACCTTTGACCTTTTTCCTGTCTGTCCAAAAGATTGCGCTGGCCGCTGAATGGTGAGCACAACAGAAGAGAATTTGCATTAAACGTCATATACTGGCTGTGTAAGGGATTTGTTGTGCACAGTAGAACGAAAGCAATTTCAGGGTGGCCGTTAGTTACAGGATGATCAATCCCATGAGGAAATGCAAGAACATCCAAGACCTAACTACTGGGATTGGACTTGTGGTGTGTGTGTGTGTGTGTGTGTGTGTGTGTGTCCATCCCACGTTGTCAAATCCTTGGCAACAGTTTTGCCTGGACACTGAAAAATTAGCAGACTTCAGAAACCCTTATGGTTTGTGAGACTGAACATGCACCAGGCACAGAGAAAAGGCTCCTGCTTCTTTACTTGTTCAGTTTTGACAGGTAAGGAGGCTGATAAAATAATATGAAATTGAAATTTTAAAATATTTGCTCATCTATAACAACCACCATTGGTAATGTCGAGTTTCTAAATGACAAGGCTGTTCCTTGTCTTTTTTACCTTTTACAACTTTGTGGAAAATAGACACTATTCTTATCTCTTTTCAATATATTATTCAATGATAACCTTCATCTTTAGGGAGTGCTGTTATGCTTATAAGTGTTGAACTAATACATCTTTGGATAGATTAAATTAACTGCTAAGGCTACACCATGAGGAAAAATTAGAGATTTAGAACTGTTCTACCACAGTGTGAAAAATGTCCTGAAGTGTCACATCAAAACTATCATTTTGTGAACTATAAAATTCCTGTCTTCCAATTATAACTTTTCCTGCTCCTAGGGGAAGAGACTGAAGCATTGACTGTAATATTTATAAGCACTTTATAATTGTTGCCCTTCTTACTCAAGAGTGCTTGCAAGGAAAATCATATGGGATCTTTATATATATGCTCTTGAATTCCACAGAAACAATGTGAAATAACACTGTTCCTAGCAGATGCTTAATAAAAATGTGGAAACCCACTCACTTATTCAAGAAAGTGTTAGATCTAGAATGAGAAATTGCTTCAGCCACATTTCCATAGTAGAAAAATTAGGCATGAGTTTCTCCATCTATGTATTCTGATGGATAATCTATAAATATCTGTTAATTCTCCTTCCATGCTTATTGATCCGTTCGCACATAAGAGTTAGTATAACACTAAAGCAGGCTGATTAATAAGAAATGCTAACCAAAACTCCAAGTAGCCAGCAAGCTTGCCGAGTAATCCTGGGTATTAACCTCTATTTTAGTTCACACAAAGATCACTGAAATAAGAACTAAGAAGTACAGAACATTTTTTCCTGAGTGGGCATGCAATTTTACAGTATACAATAAAGAGAAAAAAAATACCAAATGCTTACCTAAGCATAGCATACGTGGTTATAGCTTTTAAAAAACCTTCTCACACACAAGCATGTAGGCAATGAGATCAAAGATATCTGAAGACATTAGAATAATTAAAACCACTACAAAATTGTTTATGATTCTTATTATGCTAGATAAAAAGAACAGCTTCATACTTGGGTGGACTATACTTATATTGTGCCATATCATTCACATCTGCTTTATATAGGATGAACACTGATGGTTTAATACTGGAGTCAGCAACAAATACCCATAAATATTGGATATGCTTCTTGGCATCTCCCAAAGATCCTTTCTCTAATAATTAAATTTTATTCTGTTTTAAAAATTGAACTGAAAACAGATGCATGGCTTTTAGTTGCTCTATCATCCTTCTCTTCCTCTCATTTCAGATGGATCTATTCTCCAAAAAAACTAAGGAAGTAGAAGCATGGTAACAGAAAGCCTGTTTTAATCCAATCACACCAGTTATGGAAACAAGCAAGCAAGCAGTTGCTTGAGAGAAGTACAACAGGCTTTCAGGTGCTTCAAATGGATAACACACAAGGACTCAGCGGAGTTCTAAATATTCCTTCACCATACTCATATCTGGAGAATTTCTTTGTACTACAGGTAGTCCTCAATTTATGACCACAATTAAGCCCAAAATGTATGTTGCTAAGTGAGAAATTTGTAGTTTTGCTCCATTTTATGACTTTTCTCGTCACATTTGTTAAGTGGATCACTACAGTTCTTAAATTAGTAATACGGTTGTTAAATGAATCTGGTTTTCCCACTGACTATGCTTGTCAGAAGTTCGCAAAAGGGGAATCACATAATCCAGGGATATTGCAACCATCATAAATGTTAGATAGTTATCAAACATCCTAAAGTAAATCCTGTGACCATGGGAGATGCTGCAATAGTCATAAGTGTGAAAAATGGTCATAAGTCACTTTTTCCCAATGCTGTTGTAACTTTGAACGGTCATTAAATGAACTGTTGTCAGTCAAGGACTACCTCTACTGTGCTGTACTTAAGCCTGTCAGTCACTGTTTTACTTCAATTTACTCCAATACATTTTGCTTTTTGCTATAGGGCAAATAAAAGGATGAGATAAGTTACAAAATAGTGACATTTCTCACAACGATCCTTCTTCTGATTTTATGTTCTTTCTCCTATTTAATTTTTTCATGTTAATCTCTTGCAACTATAGAAGAAAACAAAAAGCAACCCCCTCTCTATTTCTCACACTTTTAACAGTTGACTTGATCTAATGCATTGTTAGTAGGCTCAGTCTGAAAACAGAAGCTGACTTTTTCAGTATGCTTATGATAGAAAACACCTATGCCAAAAAACTTAGCTGAAAACAAAACTTTTTTTTTTTACAGAAGACATGAAAATTATTACAGGAAATCAAGCCAAATACGTTCTCGATCTATGATTATTGGAGCAAACAAAAGCCCCAGTCTCTCTCTCTCTCTCTAGGCAGGAGAAGGTGAATGATTGAATTCAGACTGCACTAACCATGTTTCGCACGTCTGGTTTCCTAGCCTGGTCTCCGTATTTCACAATTGCTTTAATGGGCAGCTTTCCTCTGCATTGTTTTTTTTTTTAATGTGGCTTATTGAATAAACCACAAATCCCTGGGTCACCACAGTTTACAGAGCATAAACATAGTTTACAAACAACTATTTTAAATCATAGTCATAGTGTGGCTTAAGTTGAATGTATAAATCAGGCCAGTGATCTGCTACAATGGTCATGTTCCTACTGACTAAATCTCTCCCATTACAAGCAGATGAATTTAGCAGTCTCATCATACTGGTTCCATTTTCAATATTCTTTTGAGCATTCAAACGAGCAAAGTAGCCTGGAGAGACTACAAAAAATCATTTACTCCCTGGGGCAGATCATATCAATTAGATATTAGATAAAAAGCTGAAAATACAAAAATGGTTATTTGATATCCTTCGCGTTAGAGAGGGACTGCAGAATGCAATACAATGCTACTTCCAAATCAATGCGAGTTTTTAAAAAAAACATGTAAAAGCACCAGTATCAATCTAGCAAATTCTGAAAAAAAAAAGAAAGATTCATTAGCTCAGGGAACCAAACTCCCTTCAGGAATTCATGCAGGCATCGATATCACACAAAAACATCAACTTGGATACAAAAGGAAAAATTCTGCTCCAACACCAGACATCATTGATGAGGATAAGAAATTTTTTAAAAAACATTAACACTTAGACATTTAGAAAGAAGATATGTGCCCAGAAGTGGCAGACAGTGTTATGAGTTCAGTAGACTTTTAGGGTTATTTATAATTTATTATTTTTTGAATGAAAGAAAAGTTAAGACTGCAGGCTGAATCACTTCTTCTGGAGCCCATTCGACTCACAGAAATGAGGTTTCCATAGTTTTCTAGAACTAATCTCACAGCTTCTTAATAAGACAAAGCCAATTTCAGGTTTCACCCTTGCTTTTATAAGGCAGTGTTTTTCCATCTTAGCTGCTTTCAGATATGCATATTCAGCACCCAGAGTTCTCAGAAGTGTCCATTTGGATTTCAGAAGTCCTCATCGGGAATGGATCTCATCAAGATACCATCAAAATAGCCATTTAAGTCATAGGGTTGCCTCATCGGAATGATATAGTCAATCACTTGAACACAACACTGTATATCTAGTTCACAATTACTGCAGGAATCAGAATCAAGGTTTCAAAATCAATCCTAAAACTTGCTTTTACTCTGTGTACTTGTTTCCTGGGGAAAGACAGTTTTTACTCATCAAGACAGCAAATAATGCAGCTCCGAAGATAATGGCTCAAAGCAATAACCACTGTCAAAAAATAAATGGAATCAATGAAAATGCATCTTGCCTGACACCGTAGCGCCCATCAGTTATCACAAACTTAAGTGGTCCCTTTTGCCTATAGTTCTGTTAAAAAAACATTCAGTGTTGACATCATTAAGGAGAAAAATAACTCTATTCCTAAGAATCTTACACATAATGTACCTGCCTCTATGCCCAAAGCAACAAAGGGAACACATTACAGTAACTGTATAAATTATATAAGGAATAGATAGCCTTTTGAAGGAGGAATTAAATTTTTCACTTTGCAAATGATTTTCCCTATCAAATAGGGAATTTTCTATCAACAGAAAACTGAAAAGCAAGAACAATAGCTTCTTTCAGAGCACTTCATATCTCAAGTGAAAGTTACCTCTGAAATAGAGTTTTCCCTAACAAGAATGCTCTATTGTCACATTAGTTAAAAATAGGATTGGGCAAAATAAATATCCAAGTGCCACAGCAATAGAGGTGAAAGGACCAAATAAGATAATCACTTTTCACATTGCTTGCCCTGTACTCGTGTCAGAGGCACTGAGGTATTTTCGGATTGAAAGGATTAGCCGGTGACATCACTGTTGCACAGGGGAGACCCAGTTGTGGGGCTTCTTTCATGTCCCCAGCAGGAGCTGGAACGAAGGGACGGGAGTTTAACCCTGCCCCACAGCAGAACTCAGGTCTCGAACATGGGCTTGCTAACTCCATCTCAAAATCCTAACCACGCAAGCCACCCTTGCTCCCACCTTTCACATTAGAAATACCCCGGGCAAGGCATATTTGTTTCTTTATGGCAGTGGTTTCAACATAATCGTTACAAGGCGAATTTATAACTTAATGGTATTTATTAATAACAGATGCTCCACAGTGCCACAAGGCCTTTCTGATTCCAACACTGAAGCTTCTCAAATATAGGCAGTCTTCTCTGAACATTTATTGTTTGTTTGTTTATTTAGGAATGCTTGGGGAAATTGTGTTATAGTCCACCCTAAATAATTTATAAATAATTAAGCTATATTCAACTGTCTTATATGCCAAGTTATACAGTACAATATAGGTACCGCTATTATTATCTCAAGTTAAAAAAATATTGAAATATTTAAAATCATGAAATAATGTAGAATTCAAACTCATAACTTCTAAAGAATCATATCAAGAGGGATCAAAGAAGACTGCCAATGTTGACTTTATATCATTTAATAATAAGATAGCAGGTGTACATTCTTAGTATTTCCTAGTGTATCTAATGTCAGATAGAAATACAGCATAATTCTATTTATTCAGAAGTCATCTCATAGCTTTAGACGGGATTTTCTTTTTAATAACTATCTCAGGCATGGCACGCATAGTAAGAAACTTTTAAAAAAATGACCTGATTATGTACCAATGTGAATCTAAAGCACCAGTAAAACAGTTTAAGCTAATAAATTTAACTTCTGGAAAAAAACAGCTGAATTGATTTATGAAAGATATTATGGACTATTGATAGATGAAGGCATCAAAAATGATGTTGCCTTGGTGACCAACATCTCTATTTTGTTCTCATGCTGAGCTGCAGAGATAATCAAAATCTCTGAAGCAGAAGCTTTGAACTTTTATTAAATTTTATAGGGAGAGAATGGGACAAAATATGAATATAACTGCACTAAAGAAACACTGGAAGCAATTTTAAACTCAGCAATAAATCAGAAACAAGACTATACCACAGCGGTCCCCAACCTTTGAGGCTTGGCAGCCCAGTTGGGGAGGGGGAAGGGGGAACTGGACTGTAGGAGCAACGGGTCAAAGTGCATGCACAGCTCGACTTGCACAAGTAGCAGACTGGCATGCATGCACATGCATACATAGCTCAACTGCAAGTTGAACTGTGCATGCACATTGGCCCACTGCTTATGGGAGTCAAGCTGTGCGGTGCATATGTGCAAGCCTGCTGCTTGAGTTGAGCTGCAGCCTGTTGCTCATGTGGCCTGGTTGTGAATAGGCCACGGTCTAGTAGTGGGTGGCAGCCTGGGGGTTGGGACTCCTGCTATACCAAATACGTGAGTCTTGCTTTGCACCAGTTAATATCAAGGAAAGTTGACACCGTTATAGCTGATCCCTAAGATCAGTAGTCCAGAGATGGGTTGCTCCTGGTTCAGCCCGGATTGGGCGAACCAGTAGTAGTGGTGGCAGGGGTTCCATCCATCTGCCCAGATGTTTCAGCACATGAGCATCGCATGCTCAGGGGAGCGCGCCCGAACTGGTAGTAGAAAAATTGGCAACCCACCACTGCAGTAGTCCATTATAGCCAAATACCTGGACTCTAACACAATATAATATTGTACTTTGAAAAACTTTGACTACAATTAGCATTGTCCAAACATTTAGACAAATAGGGTGACCTAGTAAATACTTTGTATTATATTTTTACTGCATAAATTACCCATGGCTCTTGTAACTAAGATGTATTTGCAAAGATATATTTTAAAATATTTCAAGCGAACAACTTAGAAAGACACAGACAACTATGCTATATATATTTACCTAAGAGAAAGCCCTATTGAACAAAGTGGGGACTATGTCTTAACAGATATCCTTGCTTATCAATGGTAATTGGGACAAGAATTTCCATTGCTAAACAATGCAGTCTATAAAGTGGGTGGGTGCTGTGGCATGAATGCAGGTATGTGCAGGGCGGGGGGACGACGACATGCTACAGTATGTGTGAGGATGGGTGCTGCAAGATAGTGAGCTGATGCCCACCTGGAGCTGAACTTGTCCTGTTGTCTGAGGGATCCTTGGGGGAAAAAGCAGTGAGAATGAGAGCAATTTATCAGGGCAATTTGTGACTTCCTGCCAGCTTCCCCATTGACTTTGCTTGTGGGTAGCTGGCAGGGAAGATTGCAAATGGTGATCATGAAATAGAGGGAAACCATAACTATTTTAACTGCTGGGCTGTTGTTCCAATTGCAATTGTGTGACCTAAAGTCCATTTGTAAATTTGCCTTATTCAGCACCCTTATCACTTTGAATTGTCGTTCAATGAGTCATCAAAACCCAAGAACTACCTGTATTTTGTCTTGCTCTGTTTCTATCTACATCGATACTATACTTTCAGAAATAAGCAATTTGCTCTGCTTCTTGCATTTCTAATTCACTATCATGACTAGAAATGATTTCTTATAAACAGAGGATAGTTTGTAGTTTAACTGCTATTGAGCAATAGAACAGCAGAACTTGAGTTTTGCCATTTACATTCTGAGAATCTCATTCTTCAGAAAAAGGTAGGTGGCAATTCGTCAACATAAAATAAAAAGTTATTTTCCAAAGATAAATATTATGCTTACTGAAATGGCATGTAACAAAAGGCTCTTCAGGAATTAAATAAAAGAAAAATAGGGAAGAGGGAAGAGTAGTATTCACTGACTTTCTTGTTTACAAAGGACAGTTGGAAAGAAGGTGAAGTCTCTTCTTAATTGTACCGGAATATGGAAAAGATCAAAAATTAGAGGAGATTCTCCTAATCAACTTTATCTTCTAGTTGATTTACCACAGGAGTTTCCAAACTTGGCAACTTTAAGACTTGTGGACTTTAACTCTCAGAATTCCTCAGATAAGCATGGTGGCTGGGGATTTCTTGGAGTTGGAGTCCACAAGTCTTAAAGTTGCCAAGTTTGGAGATCCCTGGCCTACCACAAAGGAAAGAAATCTCAATATTTTTTCTAAAACCAATGAAGAATTCCAGAAAACTTAAGGAGGTTAAGGACAAAAATACATGTTTGACTAAGCAAACATGTAAAGCACTATCCTGTTTTCCCCAAAATAAGACCTCCCCGGATAATAAGTCCAATTGGGCTTTTGAGCGCATGTGCTAAATAAGCCCTCCCCAAAAATTAAGCCCTCCTCGGAAATATTGCAACACAGCAGCAGCCATCAGGTGACCATGCTCGCCACCTCCTGCATCTCAAACATAATAAGACCTCCCTGAAAATAAGGCCAAGCGTTTATTTCGGGGGTCAAAAGAAAATAAGTCGCTGTCTTATTTTCGGGGAAACACGATATTATATAGAAAAGCAGAAAGTAAAAAAGGTCACAATCAAAGCAATCAAAACTAGCCATTCAGGGATTTAGGAACAATTCTCTTTGGATTACTCACTCAAAATTCTTTTATTAAAGAAATGCTGAAACTAATAAAATCAAACTGCTTTGGTTAGAAATAGCAACTCTGAAGTAGAAAGCTTAAATTCAACTGAAATTAACTTGTTTTTATTTTTGTTTTAAAAAACATCTATTTCATATTTGAAGTGAACATTGATCAATTCAGCATGTTTTGGACCTCTAATATTATATTAATATGATTCATCAATACAAACATATACTGCTACCAATTCTTTCCGTTCTGAAAAATGTACACCCATATTTTCAGACCTACTTAAAAAATTTAAAAAGCACAATAATAAGAAAAGTGTAGATTAAAGCAAAGGAGCAAACAAAAGTATGTGCATTTTAAGAACACCAGCAAAAATGACACAAATATAATTAAGAGACACCATGATTTAAAGATTTTTATCCTGCCTTTTGTTCACAATGGCCTACATTGTTTTACCTCCTTCCATTCAATATACACCACACCAGGATGAAAAAATAGGATGGGAGACATTTCTCTTACCTGTACATCATTTTTATTATCGGTACATTTTTCAACTTTTTCTGCTTGAATTTGCTCTTGACTTTCCGATCTTACGAAGTGTTCTACTGCAGTATTGTCTTTTATTTCAGCTTCTGAACATTTCATTGTATCACCTTCCTCCTTTACTCTAATCGTATCAGTCATCCTCATTAGAAAAGGTTATTTTAAAAATCTAAAGGAAATATGGAGCCTGAAAAAAGAGAAGGAAAAGGAAGAGGAAAAGGAAGAATTCGGGTACCATCATTAGTATCTGTATTAGCTCATTTCAATAATACATGAAAAGATCAGTTTTTAAAGGCTGCTTAAAAAGATTTAGCCATGCATTCAGAATTGTTCACTTTATTAACAATCACAAACAATAAAATATTTGCAAGAATCAAAAGTGACATTCAAGCCTAGGCAATATTAAACTTAACTGACATTTCAACATGACATTTTGAATTAGACTTAGAAAGTATCATTTCATTAAATACCACCTATATATTATATAAATGAAAACAGAGAATTACGTCCAGACTTGTACATCTGCATATGGAAGGCCAGTATTTCTTCAGATATGCATATATGCTATTCAAACTTCTTTTAACATGTAATCCTTGACTTGCAATTGGTTGTTTAACGACTGTTTGAAATTAAGATGGTCTCGGAATACAGCCCATAAAGCACTTCCAGTAAAACATAGTGCTACCCTTGTAAAACATAGTGCTACCCTGGGTGATTGGCAAACTGTTCATGTGTACAACCTGCTGCTGTACACCCCGCGATCATGTGATTACCATTTGCCATTTTCTCTGTCTGCGTCCCCAGAAAGTTAATAGGGAAGCCAATACGGAAGGTTGCAATCTGCTGTTCCCTGCCGCGGAGCTGAGATTCTCTCCCAGCAGGCAGTTCTTTGCTGGGAAGGAATCTCAGCTCTGCCTGGAGCTGCGATTCTGCCCCCATTCGCCAGGCAGTTCTTTGAGAACGAAAGGGCTGCCTACCAGGAAGGAATCTCAGACATTGAATAAAGGCTCTCAGCAAGACTATTCGCCAGAAAGAACTCTGTCCCTTCAAAGGACTAAATTTGGATGACACTGCCCCTATATAAGGGGAGCTGCATGCTTAACAAATTCATTGATAACAATTCTCTTCACTTCACCATCAGGTTCCTCAATTCCTTCAAACCTTTTGCTGTTAAGAGTTCTGTTTGAAAAGCTTTTAGAAAAGATAAAAGTCTTACCCATGTGTCTGATTTCCTGGGGTGGAATAGGACACCAGGATTGTGTTTGTTGAGTGAAGCAGTCACATGCTTGTCTCATTTAACGACTACTTTACTCAACTACTAAGATTCCAGTCATGATTGTGATCATACTTGTATTCAAGTCTTGTTAGAAGGCTTTAAAAGCTTTCCAAATCCTCATTTGAAGGAATACTTGTAGATGAACATACCAACAAGTATCATTGGTTCCATCCAATGCAGCAACCCTAAACTCAATAATTCAGCAAGTAGAGTGTGATTTATGGATCTCTGGCCCTTAACTATGAATTTGCAAATTAAAGTAGATCACAAATAATTGTTTTTGTTAAAAATAATTTTGAGGGAAAAATAGTGAAGATACAAAGGTCTAAAGTGCCAACTTTCAAAGCAAAGCGGAATCATCACTGTTCTCACGGCAAAAATTATAAACTTTGGGATTTGGCTGTCCTGCTAAGTTGTTATATGTATATCAAGTAGTATCTATGTCATGGTAATACCTTGACAAACAGTACTACAGATTTCACAAAGATAAATCATTATTTATTGCTAAAATATCAAACTATTTGTTGGTTATACATTTACATTTTAAAAGCCCTGCAGGCTGCGGTTTTAAACATAATTACTAGAAAAAAGAGTTCAGAAATGCACTGAAACCTTTGGGAAGATGGTTTCAGATCTGCATTGTAAACAGCCTTCCTCCTTCTATAATAGGAAGGCCACACAAGCAATTAAAACTCATTACTACTTGCCTGGTGTATCCTGTAGATATGTGATTGTGGTCCCCCACGAAAATAAAATAAAATAATCCAAGGATCTTTTTCACAGTCGTCAACCAAGATGTCAGTTGTAATGATCCATCTGGAATCTGAAAGGTGTCCCATGTCCTTATTACTATTGGAGACCCCTGGGCTGTATTATACTGTTTGGCATCAGCAATACCATTCCTTTCAGATACCTAAAAAATGTTTAAAAATCAACAGCTGATTTTTTTGTGTGAAAAAATAAACATTTTAACTATTTTTTCATACCTATTCAAAAATTCCTACTTGAAGTTGTATGATTGCCAGAACTTTGCTACAGCAGTCCTTAATATATAACTTGAAGTTAATTTTAAATATCATTAATACAGAAAATTGGGCTGGAAGGAGTAAGTGAATTAACTTTCAAATATTGTTCTTATTGTTGAGATTCAGAGTCTGTGATATAACCCAATGATAATGGTATTCTTCAAAACGTGTGTTGCATGTTTCAATTTAAATAAGATACTTTCAGAAAGGGCTTACAAATGCTACTTCCTTCATTCTTCACTTCATTATTAAGTGTAAACCAAAAGACTGAATTAGTAAGACACAGGGCTTGAAGATGATTTGAGACTTAAAAACAAGGTAAAAAAGCAGTTCTAATCTAAATGCAAAATATTAGATTTCACTTCACTACCTGTATGGACCAAATGGAACTGATCTAATGAATTTGAATATAAATGTTAATCATCGGGGGGGGGGGGGGGGGAGTACAAGACTTCCATAAGCATTTCAAGACTACATTCTGGAAATTGGCCAAAATCCTAAACTTTTAAAACTATACAAGAAAAAAAAATCCACAACAGTATAAAAAAGAAAAGAAAAATGCTACTGTGGAATTTTCTTATGATCCATGAAAAGATCACTTACTGTCTCTTCCCTTTCAAGCAGTCATACCTATTAGAAATCATAAAACCTATTTTATTTTGTGGGGATTAAGAAGATGAGAATAATCTTATGATATACCATCTATGTTAGGAAAAACATGTATATATTCCTTTAGCAGAAAAAAAATCAACTATGCAAGGTAAATTTTTACAATTAATTAAATGGGCATAAACAGTTGACTGAAAGTCCTATAAATTCAACTGCTGTGCAGATAATAAAAAGAAAATGATTACAAGTAACTAATACAATTTGCTGATTAAAGAAGATGTACGAGATAACCAGGATGAGACTGAAGGAGGAGTCAAGGGTATCATCAGTTTGGAGTCCCTTTGTGCTCACAAGAGATCTAAGTCCATCCCCCCCTTGAATTCCGTGCATTCTTCCACTGCCAATTTGTTTTGACCGTTAGCAGTTCAGATTCTTGTAGAGACAGTTAGAGTACAATAAACCTGTATATTAATTTAAACCGCCTTGACTCCTGACTTCCTGCACGTGATAGTAAGTTTTAAGTTGATGGATTCTATGAATACTCTTAAACAGATTTAAAATATACTGAATAAAAAACATGACAAAAATAAGGAAAATATCTACTTGACAGCATGAGGATCCCAATTATTTATAGATGAAATTGTCTACAGGAAAATAACTCTTTAATGTCTCAAAACTGTTCAATTTTATTTCTTCTCTCCTTTAAAATATCACATTGATTTCTTCCAATTTGCTGTAAATGCAACTGAAATCCAGAAGCCATCATTTATCTTGAGAAAAACAATGACATCTCTAACTGCTCAAAAGCTAATTTACTCTATTCAAACCTACAAAATTAGATTACTTTATAGTCTCTCTCTTTCTCACACACACACACAGACACACCAGTGTGTGTGTGTGTGTGTGTGTAGATATATAGACATAGATATATGGCAATTGATTTTTTTCCAACATGGGAAATGTCTATAGAGTATAATTTCTGTATCAAACTACCTCTCACAAAAAGGCATTATGTGCTACCAGTACTATCAAAGAGCAAGGCTGCCCATTGGATTTGTCCATTTTACTAAGAATTTAAGTGAATTGGATTAAAAATTCAATTGATTCTGTTAGATCACGTTTCATGGGTAATCATAAAGACTACTGGAAGTCGCCTACATGGAAGTCGCCTATACCCACGATGGGTGAAGAGGCGTCAAGTACAAGTACAAGTACATAAAGACTACTTATAAAAGTGAACTAATGTTGGGGCACTTTAATCTAATTTGGATCAAACATTACACTTAGGCTAGCTAAAACTAGGATGTTTTCTATTGTGCTATCAGTCTGTAGTTTTGTTCTAAATTACAGGTCCATGTCATATTTTTCCTTTAAAAAATATTATAATTATTACATTTTTACACTGAAAGCATTTCTTGGGTTACAACCATTCATTCAGCAACTATTCAAAGTTAAATTGGGTATGGTAGAGTGAATGATGACTTAGGATGGGTCCTTGAAGTTCCATATATAACAGCATCCCTGCAATCATCGGATTGTGAGCCAGGGGCTCTGCTTCCAATTGTGATGTCACAATGAGCCATAGTCAAATGATAACAATTTCTGATGCTGCCAACTTCCCACAAGCAAATTCAATGGGGAAACCAGCAGGAGGTCAGAAGTCGTGATCGAATAAGGTTCTCACTTAACAATGACAACAGGACTGCGGGAATTGTTGTTGCTAGGCATCAGGGTTATGTGACCTAATGCTTTATGACTGGATTGCTTTCTTATCAATGTAGTTTCTAATATCAACTGCTATCGTAACCCAAGGACTGCCTGCATGGCTTGTTTAGATTTCTGTCAATACATTCAGGCCCAGAAAAATGCAATTCTTCGTATATATAAATCAAGGCAGTTGGATTGCAGTTTTGTACATTTGGATTTCAAACTTACCCAGCAATTAAAAGTATTGTATCTTATAAAAATATTATGGCATGTAGATGATAGCTTTCATTTGGTCAATAACATGCTAGCTTTCAGTTGCAGTGCTATAGCATAATGTAAAGAAAACTCAATATAAGGAAAGGAAAACATTTTCAGGTGCCGAACAAGAAATAAAAGATTAGAAGTACTCCATACAGCAGAGGGCAGTAAAACTCTTTAATGTCTTAAATCATTCAGGTTGAGACTTGCTAATCAGAACAGTAAAAAAAACCTCAAATAATTATAAACCCCAAACTATAAATCATTACATAAACCATCAAAATATTTATTCAGGTCCTATTTCTTCCTAACAGGATAGGGTTACTTACTATGTTATATATAACTGTATACAAAGACAGAATTAAAATTGCAAGAATAAAATGCATTTCACTTAACAGAGATCAATTTATTTTTAAATAAATGGGAAAGATGGAAGGCTTTGGCCATATACAACTGAACAAACTTCATTTTTTAAAAATGTAACAGTACTGTAAACAATGACATATCACAATGAAGGAAAAGGAAGTAGCTGAAATTCTATAAAATTAGAACTATTGTCCACGTCCTCTTATAAGGAAGGTATGCTCATGTGAAAAGCTATACAAGCCTAGCCAATATTTTGTTGACATAACATTTTGTGACATTTATAATAGAATCAACAAAAATGACACTCTTCAGCTTTTCTTCCTTCTCAGTTATCTCTCTAATATACAAGAAGCATTCATTTTTCAATGGCTAAAGAATTCTGCAATATTATTTTTCACATATTTTTCCTTCGCTAATCTATTTCATAACAGAAAGCAAAATGCTTTCTGTTGCATAATTTTTTCCAGAAATTTCCTCTTAATTTTTAGCAAAATGGCTAAGAAAGTCATAATGACTATTTTTTTTTAGTTTAGCAGACAGCACTCTCATCTTCAGTATAGAAGGCAACTCGGTATTCAAACACCTATCTTTGTGTCCTTTTTTAGAATTTAAGTCATAGGTTTATATGCTTTAAAAAAAAGATATTACTTTAGCAAAAATAGGCCAAGGCGACATTATATACACATGCATTTTAGCTGCTTCAAAATTCAAGAATAATGAACAGAAGGTCTTGGGAAGCCTTGGGCTACTACTCAATGCCTAATTATTACTTTTCCCCAAAGGATGCAAGTAAGCTGGTGAGGGACTCCAAACCTTGCCTCTAATAAGGGAGGCAACATTTGGGGCACCACAACATACCTGGATGTTGAAGGCCAAGCTGTGAATGCTGTCAGAAAATGGTTGCAATGTAACAACTTGCCAATTCACAAAATGGCTTACACAGGTAGTCATCGGCTTACCACAATCAAGCACATTTCTAGTGTTAAGCGAGGCAAGGGTTAAGTGAATTTGCCCCACTTTATGACCTTTCTTGCCATGGTTGTTAAGTGATTCACTGCAGTTGTTAAATTACAGGTAGTCTTCGAAATTATGACAATTGAGCCCCAAATTTGTTGTTAAGTGAAACATTTGTTAAGTGGGTTTTGCCCCAATTTACAATCTTTCTTGCCACAGTTGTAAGTTAATAACACAGTTGTTAAGTGAAACTGGCTTCTGCATTGACTTTGCTTGTCAGACAGTCACAAAAGGTGATCACATGACCCCAGGACACAGCAACCGTCATAAATATGAGTCAGTTGCCAAGCATCTGAATTTTGATCACCTGACTGCAGGGATACTGCAAAAGATATAACTGTTGAAAAGGGGTTTGAAGTCACTTTTTTCCAGTGCCGTTGCAACATCAAACGTTCACTAAGTGAGCTGTTATCAGTCAAGGACTACCTGTATTTCTAGCAGGCCAATCGTCAGACATCCATTTGTAAGAAAGAAAAGTAAGGCTGTTGTATCCTGCCTTTCCCTATGGTTGCCCAGAATGTTTTCCCACATCTCAACTCATCTTTACACCCAGAAGACACTTTCATGAAATAAAAGGAATGGGATTCATGGGGTTAAAATGTATAAAACGAAAAGCACCACTGAGAAATATGAGCACCTGCCACATTAAAAATCAGCCCTGGCAAACAGCTCTGCATGCTGAACAAAACCAGCATCTTAATTTTGAATGCAGATTTTAGCTTATGGAAGGAACGTCCCTCGCAATGAGAGTCTGAGCCCGTGAGGAGCTATTCAGATGGCTGTTTCTTGCTTGTCTGACATTTAGGCTGCTCACAACTATTGGACAGAAGACAAAACCTCTCCTGAGCACCTTAAAACCTGATTTTGATGGAGAAAGCAGTCTTTCCAATAATTAATGACCCATTCCTTAGGTGCATTTTAAAAAAAGAAGAAACCAGATCTCACATAATGCTTAGGAGGGTGAAAAACTGTTGATTTCAGTGCAGTACTATTTTCAATTTGATAATTGGAGTTAGAGAAATTGTATTTCACAGCGCCAGAAGGAACTGTGTGTGAGTCATAATGCAAAGAAACATACTGCACTATTGTTATCCCTGTTCTAAAATGCAGCAGAAGCTGAATACATTACACTGGGAACATTAAACCGTCTAGACGCATTAGCCAAAAAGCACACCAGCTTCTTTCAATATGCCCCTCAGATTAAGTAAAATGGTGCACAGGGCACAGAATGTGCAAGAAAATATTTGGAAGGTTTTCTTCTTTTCTGGATCCTAATATTATCCTCTCTCTGGGAGTGGGAAAAGTTAAGGTTGATGGAATGTTTAGAAACATAAAAATTCTATTTCTATATTTTTATTCCACTCGACTCCATTCTATAGGTAGTCCTTGATTATGACCATAATTGAGCCCCAAATTTCTGTTGTTAAGTGAGACATTTGTTAAATGAGTTTTGACCCATTTTATGACCTTTGTCAGAATGTTGCAAAAGGTGATCACAGAGATACATCAATGATTATAAATGTGAACCAGTTGCCAAGCATCTGAATTTTGATCATATGATCATGGAAATGCTGCAAAAGTCATAACTGTGAAAAACGGTCATAAATTACTTTTTACAGTGGCATTATAAGTTTCAATAGTCACTAAATGAACTATTGTAAATTGAGCACTAATTCTATTTTATATTCCATGTTCCATGTTCATATCCCATTCCATTCTATTCAGCAGTAGCACTAATTTGGGGCTTTGGGTCCTTTAGCTTTGATTAGTTCAACTGGTATTTCTTATATTCTGTCACTGCTTCATTTCTATTTCTAATCTGGAAAAACATGACGGCAAAGAAAATGTGACAGTATCAAACGTAATATCAGCTTGTTTAGGAGAATGTTGGCCAGATTTTTTTTTAAAATTTAGTGCAGTATGAAGATATAGTCATGATGGATGGCAAAAAAAAAAAAAGAATGATAGATTAGCCATTGTCAGAATCAAGACACAATGACTTATTCAACAAACCATGGCTAAAGCAAATTGCGACTTAGGACGATAAATAAACTCTGATAAATGAGGATGGGAATAAATCATGTTACTTTCCTTCAAAAGTAAAAAAACTGTAACACACTTGTAATATGTTATCTTCGATTCAGTTCTCATTTTCTTGTCCAGGTGGTCTTATCTACTTAGGTGTACAGCTCAAAACCTAGTCAATACAATTTTACAGTTTACAGTATCATCGTTTCTGTTTTACTTTGTTGTTTCATGAGAATATCATGCAAAGCGTTAACTTTATAACGCCTCGGTAAGACCATACTTGGGATACCGCATCCAGTTTGGTCGCGGCAATATAAAAAAGATGTTGAGACTCTAAAAAGAGTGCAGAGAACAGAAAAAAGCAATGAAGATGACTGGAGCCTAAAACATAAAAAGAATGATTGTAGAAAATGGGTATGTCTAGTTTAATGAAAAAAAGGACTAGGAGTGACATGATAGCAGTGTTTCAATATCTAAGGGGCTGCCACAAGGATGAGGAGGCCAACCTATTTTCCAAAGCACCTAAAGGCAGGAGAAGAAGGAAGGGATGGAAATTAATCAAGGAGAGAATAAAACTAAGGAGAAATTTCCTAACAGTGAGAACAATTAATCAGTGGAACGACTTGCCTCTAAAAGCTGTGCCCCAACACTGGACGTTTTTAAGAAGAGATTAGACAACCATTTGTCAGAAATGATATAGGTTTTCCTGTTTGAGCAGGGGGTTGGACTAGAAGACCTCCAAGTTCCCTTCCAACTCTGTTAATCTATTATTCTGAAGGGTAAATAGGAGAAGTTAAGAATATTAGGGATGTTCACCACCTTGAGTTATTTATAAAAATAATAGAGGCAGGATTTTAAAAATCTTTTTTTTAAAGCCTGCAATTATATTTAGGCAAGTTTCAGCATCCAGTTTAACTAATTTATAAAGCAACGTCTTGTCCTTTAGTAAAAACAATGCTCTAATGTTCCTTACAATTTGATTGGTAGGATGTTAATGCCATTAAAGCCCACCTATTCCCTAATTAGCTGAAAAGCTTAGGTAAGAGTTTGTTTGCCATTCTCTCATATGCCTTACCACACTCCAAAGCTGTAACCATGGAAACTAGAACATGCTAAAATCGAATTATTCATTGCACTATAAATAACGTTTTCTAGAAAAAGCAGAAAGGAACATTTGTACTTTAGCACTTTTTCCTTCCTTTCATATACTCAACTTGCAATTATTCTCTGTAACAAACCTTCACGCTATAGTTTACTGTTAGTTTGGAAGAGAAACACAGCTAAGCAAACAAGTTATTAGTTTTTAGTATTTATTATTAACGAACATAACTAGAGTAGCTGATATTTTTTTAAAAAAATCCACACCATTTATAGGCTATTTAAGGACCTATGTGCTTCTTAATTGCATAGAATATTGATGCTGAGCAGGAAAACATGAAGGAAGCTGGAAAGCAGGCAAGAGAGAATTAGACTGTGAAATATTTAACAGCTTATTCTGGGATTTAAAATTGGGAGGATGCAAGCCAAAAAATTAAGCAATAAAATTCTTCTGCCCAAGCTCCACACACCAAGATGGTTCATGAGATGGTTTTCCTTTCTACCCATTCTTGAATTGTCTCACTTCTAGTCTATATTGATCAAAAGCCTTCTAACATGAAGGAAAGAGCAAAGAAAGCTTTCTAGGCTGGGAAATCGAAATTCCTCCAATTGCTATTGAAGTGCTGTTCCCAGTAAGTCCAGATGGCTATACTGGAACTAGAGCTGAGTAACATCTGATTTCCAACTCGGTTCTAAGCTTCCATTAGAGCAAGGGAAGGCAAGGAAGAGGGGAAGTATGCCTCTCCTCAGCCCTCCATCCATGTAAAGACTAAACACATCCATAAGATTCTGTTTTGCAGCTAACTGAAATGGTGAAACAAAAATGTGACTTCATAAGCCAGGAAAGTATTGTGTCTGTTTTGAAGAAAATGGAGCAAGGGCTGCTTTTGCCTGGTGATGCCCTCTTTAAAAGCACAGACCCAGCAGAAAATACAGCAGATCTGTAATACTCTTTAAAATGGTTAGTTGAAAGCCAGTCAAGATATTAAAATTACAAAGGAAACAAAAAATCCCCCAAATGTCATTTAACCATAGTCATCCAAGTAAAGAGATTTCCTGGAACAACAATAGCTACACCAAATATCTTAAGATTCTAACTAGGACAAACACTTTACAATACGGAGAAGAAAGGAAGAGGTAATCACAAAGAGGTAATCACGCATAGCTTTTCCGTATTACTTTATTCTAAGCCACGTTGATCTTGCTATTCTATAGCATTGTACCTAGTTTTAATATGTTCTAAGCACAATACCATGCGTTTCTGAACTGGCTACTGTAAATATTCTTTTCAGAATGTAACATAAACAGTATTTACTGTAACATTTAAAGATCAGTTATATTGTACTTTTAAATATCATATGTCACAATTGATACTTGGATAGGAGGCACCAGAAAGACAGGAGACACAGGACTGGGGGACAGACTGAGAAGTACTGCAGAAAAAAAAATCCTGGAATAGCGCAATGGCCATTCACTACCCTGTGTTTCAAAAATGAAAGTTCATGAAGAAATACATGAAATCATTTGGAACTGAGCTTGACTACAAACATGCATTGTATCCATCTGTCACAAACTTCTAGAAATATGAGCATTCGCTGAACTGAGCAGGTCAGTCAATCCATCATTGAATATTGGGACTAAGAAGTCTTTCGCCCTTTAATGGATGAAGTGTGTTAATTTTAATATCAAAGTAAAAATATCACAAGCTATTCACAAGCTGGTTTCATGTCCCTGATGTTTTTCCCCCCCTATCACCACCGTAATTGGCACTTCCATATTCCCAAATGTTTCCCAAATGCTTGTCTACTGATGAGCAAGGATAGGATCTCACTCTATTTATATTTATCACAGCATTTCACATTTCTAGCAGCTTCTTCTTAATCTTGCTTTTCTAAAAGAGTATTATGAACTTTTGTTCATGTACTGACAGTATTCCAGTTAGTAATTAAATTATATTCCTATATTTAATATCTATTTGTAGTGGTACATCCCTTTGCAATTCCCGCAGTCCTATTTGTAAAGCAACATGCTTATTCAGCTTTATAAACTGTCTAATGGAGCTCAACAAGAGGAACTTAATTCTTGCAAAGCAATTTCACTGAACACCTTCTGATCCTACTGATTTAAATGAGAAAATCGAAAACTGCTTAAAAGTGTAATTGGTGCCTAGTATGTAGTGTTTTTCTATGACTTGATGCCTCTGCAAAAAGAAATAGAGGGTAACAATTTGTCCTTCACTAGGATGCCAATCTCTAGGAAACTTCAAAAGATAGGAGATATTTCAATTATGATGGGTCCTTGGTGCTCACCGAGCTTGGTTGTTTTATTGAGGACGTTTCATTACCCAAACTAGGCAACACCATCCGTGCTAGCCAATTATATTATATTTCAATTATTTGGGAAAAATGATTCAATAGGAAGAGAGCTCAATTTATCAGGGGGCAATTACTGGATTCTGTCCTTTCCTACTTAAATTTGCCTTCTCAAATTAGAACACTTGGATTTTTCTTGAATTATTTATCAGATTAGACTAGAATCCCAAGCAATTTTTTAAAAAATCTTGATTTCATATTGCTTGTATTAAGTATAGTAACAAACAATAATAAAGGATAAAACCAAAGGTCTCCAAATCCTCCGGGTCTCCAAATCCCGGTGTAATTCAGTCACCAGAGCAATATTGATTGATCAAATTTCTCTTCTCCCTCCCCTGCAGCCTTCATAAATCTACTTGGTGGGGGATGGAGGAGCTACAGGAGTGAATATTAGCAGCAGGTGCAGGGACAAGAGGAGAGATGAGAGGAAGGGAAATTCCTGTTCTACAAGCAGACACCCATTTGCATATATCAAAACACCAAATAAATTATCATTTTCTATAATATCGTGATAGCTAACTTCATCAACCAACAGAACAAGTAAAGCAATTCGTTTAAGAAAGATTACAGTAATCACTAATGCTAATGTTCAGATATAAAGAGAAGAGAAAAGCATGAAGCTTTAGCAGCTGAATTTCTTATCAATGCTGCTTTCATTTGTATATCACTATGACAATATATTACAACACTGTACATGAATTCATACTTTTTCAATAAAAGTATTCATATTGATATGATGTACATGATCTATTATTGAAATTTATTGGGATCTCCTCCTGTACTGACTTCCATTATCAATTTTGATACAAAATATGTCCCTTCCACAAGCTAGTATGCATTTAAATCAGGTATTATCAAAATCCAAAATCAAACTATAAAATGTTAAGGCAAAGAAAACATGGGCTATTAAACAGGGAGCAATGTAATTCATTTTTCTAGTACATAACACAATGCTACCCACATTAGTTCAATTGCTACATCGACATTTAATTATTTATGACCAACAAAACATCATTTTCAATGAGAAAAATGGATACTTTTTATGAACTTGCACAAACCAATATTATTTAAAGAGGTGTTCTCTGTTTAGTTCTGGGTACCAACCTCTCAGAATTGATCACCATCTCAAATAGAGGTTGTGCACATGTATTTTAAAAATTACAAGATACATTTTTCAACATATTTTAAAGTCTGGTTTTAATTAAAAATCCTATTATCTGTTATGGATCACTAGCTAATAAATCTATAGCAGTGGTTAAAAATTAAAAAGGAAATATTTAGATCTTAAACCATTTAAGCATATCACAATACTAATGAGTTTGGACTAGGTAAAACACACAAGATTAAGTGTGCTTACCGGTTGCACTGAAATGGATAGGAACATTTGGAACAAGACATCAAGTTCTATTTCTCTGAAGTTTTAAAATAATACGTTAATAAATCACAAACATGTTATTTATTTTATTAGAACCAACTGTATTAGTTACATAGCACTGGACCTATTACAAATGGACCACTGCATAATTTTATCTGGCAAAATATCTCAAGCCCTGCAAATAAAATATATTTCTTTCCCCATGTATCTTATTTATATTGCTGTGTTTTCTAAGATAGCATTTTTATTAGGTAAAAACTGAAAACCAAAAAATATATTTTGCAAAAATCACTATTTATTTCCTATCTCCCCCCTCAAACCCCACCCCATGGGCTGCTTTTGCAGCACTATCACAAAATATATTATTTGTCGATTCTTTTCATGCTTTTTTTTCCTGGAAACAGTTCCTATTGTTCTCAGTAAATATTATTTCTGAACAGACATATAAAGCAATCAGCTGTTAATTGCTTTACGGCTACAAAGCACATTAAAATGAGATTTTTCCCCAACAACATATAAGCTTTTGGGGAAATGCCTTGAGATCTTTTGTAAAACTAAGACATTTCTGTCCCAGTTTTGTATTTTCAAAAAGAACCTTAAAAAATCTCTGCCTCTATTGAGGCATAGCATATTCCTGACAATTTATCTATTTATATAATTATATATTACAAATATATAAAACCTATACATTTCGCAACAATGTAATCTTCCTTACATTCTCAGTGTAACTGAATATCTATTTGCAGAAATAAATAAAGCATGCAGATAAACATATAGATTTTTTTCTAGAAAGGTTTAAAGAAGAAATTTGCCGAAAAACAAAGAACTCTATAAATAGAGCCAAGTTTGCTCCATTTTTTTTAAAACCAGATATTTCAGAAATTGCATACCTTCATCATACTGGCATGTAGTGTGGTAAAGTTGCTGAGGATACAGTTTCCATCATTTGGCTTCTCTTGAAACTGTGCAGAGCCCCTTAGGGAAAGAGCTCAGCTGCTGCTAAAACCTTACACTGTTCGAGGTTTAGATGTTTAGATATTCGGCAGGTAGCTGCTGAAGGATTTGGCTAAGGTACTGGCTGAAGCCTCAGCCATGATCGAAAATCACAACTGTTATGTTGTGATGTCAGCAACGCCTTCACCCGTCTCTGTAGAGGAACAAGGGGAACTGTCTTGGAAGCTATCTTGAGCTCTTAACAATTCAGCAGCAAGCACTGAAGGGCTGGTAATAGGCAGAAGATGCTGGAAAAATGGTTGTTAAGGTTTCTCTTCTTTTCTTTTTTTAGAGGGGGTAGCGACACTTTGTGAAGACAAGTGAAAATAAAACTGATTAGCTTGAAATATTCCCACAGATGGTATCCAAAAGGACTGACGTTGCTACAAAAGCACAACTTTTTTTGACATCTAATTAAAATGCCACCAACTTTTTTCCCTTATCTGAATCCTTCCTCCGTGTTATAATAGTGTAAAAGAAAAGGACTTATAAAACTCTTTTGAGACTGGCTTAATGATGCCAGAGAGCAGTGCCTTGTTTTGCATTTTGACTATTTCAATTATGAAAAAGGGAAGGAATTTCTTCTGCTAGGACTTCTCAGCTTTTCCTAAGACTTTGTTACTATAATAGGACATAGGCTTCTGAAACTTGATGACTAGAAATTTAGAATGTTCCAATACTATAACATTCTTCTCCTCTCTTCTCCCCTCTCTACCCCTTCCCTTCCCTCCTCACATTTCTTTCTCCTGCCTTAAAAACATATGGATTTTCAGCACTTACTGTTCAGCAGAACCCACCAACAAAGACAGCAGCCTGACAGCAGTCATTTGCAGCATGCTGTCAACTGAACTTTATAAATTTGTCAAAGGAAAAGCCTTGAAAAATATTGTAGCTGGTCTTAAGACTCAAATAATTCGGCATAAGTAATCATCTAATGGCTGCTGCAGAGAAATGGCTGGGGAAAGATTTTATATGATGGTTGCGGTAGTCATGCATATTGTGTGGTGGTTGCAGTAGTCATGCATACTATTTACTGTCTGTCGGAAGTTAAAAATGCACTAGATGCATGTCTTGAGGGGAAAAAACAAGAGCATTTTCTAAGATACATAATCTCAGATTTACTCAAAACATAGATAGTTTTAATGCACTAAAATGGCTTTTGGTCCAATGTGGACAAGCTTTTACAGGAAATGTCAATGAACACGTAAAAGCAGAAATTTTCTAAGAATATGAAAAAACACATATGGTTAAGACACCCCATTCTCAGGTAAGTGGGATCTCTTTCAAGACATTTTCTTTAAGAGGAGACTGGCAGCGACTTGTCTGAAACAGTATAGGATCTCCTGCTCAAGCAGGGGGGTTAGACTAGAAGACCTCCAAGGTCCCTTCCAACTCTGTTATTCCATGCTATTCTATGACATAAGCAGTTGAATAGCCAGAATTAACACTCTCGCTTTTTCTTACCAATTTAAATCAAAGTCTGTTCCTATATGCAAGCTAATCTGGCCCTCCCTCAATTCTACTGGAAAAATTGGTATAGTGGTTAAGATGCTGGCCTAGAAACCAGGAGCTATACTGTCTTTAGGCATCCAAGCCATCTGGGTGACTTTGGGCCAGCCATACTCTCTCAGTCTGACTCACCTGGCTGTTGTGGGGAAAATTGGAGGAGGAAGGAGTATTAGTATATTTGTCATCCTGAGCTGTATATGAAAAAATGGGATAAAAATGTAAAAAAAAATACAGTTCTACCTTTTGACTGACAAAAAACACAATAAAGTTTAAAAAGTGGGTATATATGTGTGTATACACACACATACCCAGACATTCTTTTTTTACTATAGGTTTTTTTGTGCATCAAAAAGTTGAATTGTAAATATTTTTTTTAGATTTTTATCCCACTTTTATCCCACACTACACACACACACACTTGCTAATGAGCACATATTTGACCTGCAAATAAAAGATTGTCCACCTTTTAACTTGCCCCATGTAGAAGTTCTGAAGCAAACAGAAATAAATTACTTAAGAGATGGAAGGCAAGGAGATAGCTAACAACGCCTTAAATGAGAAATATGTAGGTGGAATATATTTCTTTGTTCTTACTTATTGGTTTTATACAACTTTTCCCATTGATCAGTGAAATGGACATTATTAATGGACTAGATTCCAGCCATACCCCTACAGAGTGATCTATAGCAGGGTTTCCCAGCCTTAGCAAATCCAGGGGGAATGGACTTAAAATTCCCAGAATTTTCAGCAAAGGTCAATACATAAAGAGTTGTTGGGAATATTACTGAATCTGCCCAACCACATCATCAAAGGCAGGATTGTCTAGATATTCTGTGAAAGGGGCCTTCTGGGATAAAAGTATTTGGAGGTTGATACATCAACTCAATGTAGCAAAGTTGTGAGCGCTCACTTCTATCCCTGCACATCTAGATCTAAGGCTTGAGTTTGTTCTTGGCTCATTCTCCTTTTTCAGTATTTTTTGGTCTATGGGAAAACACAAATGAAATGCTACCAATTTATTAGTTATTATAATCCAAGATTTAAAAATGACCATAGAAATAAAATATTCCCCAGGGAACATATACATGACAGTTCCAATAAAATTAAGAATCAGTTAATGTGAAATCCATATTAAAGGTATTAATGGTCATGATTTGTAATGTACAGGTACTTTCAGTGAATTTTTAAAAACTATCCTACTTGCCCAGCATAAAAGGCAAAATAATAAAGTTTCAGTAATTCTACTAGATTCCTTTTTTTTTAAGTAGAAGTAATTGTGGTGTATTATTCATATAATGTTAAGCCATAAATGTTCAGTATATTTTATTGTTCATTTATTGTTTATATTTTACGGGGTTCATACATAGGGCTGCCCTTGAAATATATCTAGGAGCTTCAATTGGTTCAAAATGCAGTAGCCCTCATGGTTTTGTGCAGGCCTAGATGTGCACATATGCCATCTATCCTACGGGAGCTGCATTGGTTGCTGATTTGCTTCTGCATCCAGTTCAAGGTAGTAAAGGTCCCCTTTAAAGGTAAAGGTCCCCTTTAAAGCCCTACATGGCTTGGAACCAGGTTATTAGAAGGTTTGCTTTTTCCTGTCACATGTACCTGGCCCACCAGATTGGGATGGCAGGGAATGCTATGGATTCTCTTTGTTAAGGAGATGCATCAAGTGGGACCCAGAAGAAGAGCCTTCACCATGTTAGTTCTCTTCCTATGGAACATTATCTCCTTGGAGAGAAGATTGACCCCAGTATGACAGTCTTCTGCAAGGCCTAGTTTGGTCTAACCTAGAGTGGCTTGGAGCCCATCAAGTGGCTTATTTGATCATTGTCACTGGGGGTGGGTGGGTGGGTGGAATGGGGGGGTATTGCTTTTTATTTATTTTTTTTATATTGGGTTTTTATCTTTGTAAGTGGCCAGGAGCCATTGAGAGTGAGTTGGACAACCATATTACATTTTCTTAAATAAACATTTTTTTTAAAAAAAGATATCTTTCCTGGTTTACATACACTACTAACCTTTAATGGGTGGGTTCACTAAGCCAAAACGAAAAGAACCAGCCACATTCTAGCTTTGCTATTTCTAAACAAGGGCAGTCTAGTCTAGGGCAGTAAATGTTAAAGACTGAAATTAATCTCATGCAATGTCTCCAAAATAAAACATTTCCAGCCAATTGTTTGTTTTCCTTTTAGCACTGTAAATTTTTTTTTTAAGAGGATTCAAATTTCTAAAACAAAATCCATATGCCAGGTTCAAATTTCCCTTAAAATGAGATTTTAACTTCACTCCCACATTCTGTTATACGCTTGTAGTGTAGCTACAGCTCAGACAAATCACAGAGTTAAAATCAGATATTAACCAATTAAATGCTTGCAAGCCTATTGGGGTATAATAATCTTAAAACTTATTAACAAACCAAAATCTGATTTCAGTGGTTCAACCAGCTTATGATACATTTGATGAACTTGTAGGATCTCCACAGACAAAATGGATGGCTCTTGAAAAAAACATATATGGAGAGTCGAGTTCTGAACTTTCTCCATTTTTTAATATGATATAAGAGATAAAGTTAGCTAATTAAGATGTTCTCTATGAGCATTCTATTTTTAGAGTATAATGCAATGTGCATATTAATAACCGATTCTTCCGACTAAGTTTTTTTCTAATGCTTTTTTGCTCACTTGCCCTTCAGGTGCAGAGTGTTTTTTACACCAGTTTTATGAACCCAGATCAGTTCACAGGATGGAGAGACAGAGAGAGGGAACAAATTCCTTTCAGTTCAGTAACTCAGCAATCTGATTGCTTTTTTCGCATAATTAGTTTTATTAGTAATTTGTGAACGTCAATTTTAAGACATAGATAATATACCTCATGTATTGAGGTCAAAGTTTTAAGAAGAGATCTGATCATTCTTTTGAAGAGAAATTTTCTGCATTTAAAACTATCAGCAACCCACACTATATTTGGAAAGAAAAATGTTACTTTTTTTAGATGATCACCTGGGCAACCAAAGAATTGCCGTCACATCTCTGAAAGATATCCAAACAAGTTCCTCACCAAAGAACAAGATTGGGATTAAAGAAGCATATGTTACTAAGTGGAGTTTACCCAAACCTTTGTGATCATATGATCACCACCACCAAATATTTCTGTTGGATTCTAACAGGAAAGTGACTAATCCCTGGAGTCATCCTGAGCACTATCTACACTGGGTTTGTTTTTGTTTTTTTGCTGGAAACCAGAAGGAAATGTCAGTGTACATAAAAAAAGCCATTAATTGTAGTCACATGACTGTGGGACACCGCAAACAGCAGTAAATGTTGGATTGTTGCTGAGTCCCAAGATTCAATCATGTGACTGGGGGGGGGGAGCCACTGAAGCATTGAATCTAGGTTGTAAGTAGTCCTGGAAAGGTCCCTCGTAACTTTGAATGGCCACTAAGTGACCAGTCGCAAGGCAAGGTCTATCTGTATTGTTTATTATGCTCAAAATGGCAAACAGATGTGTCAACGTTTTTTGTAAAGGAATGATAAACTCAGAAATGATGCCTAGTTTGTGGGTAGTATTCAAGTGCATATCTATCTATATCTATACATTTATAGTATAAATATATGGTGTGTGTATGTGTGTGTGTGTGTGTGTATGTGTATATATGTGTGTGTGTGTGTGTGTGTTGCATTTGTGCTGGTAAATAAATAAAGGGAAATAAATACAATACAAATGTAACAAAAGGCAACAGTAAAATATTGGGCTTTCTGTCTGGATGGTCTCTTGTGACGAGCCGATGGACAGAGAATGGAAGCAGTTAGCTTCCTCCCATAATTGGGGCATACCAGGGGTTGTGACACTAAATAAACAAACAAACATACATACATACATATACACACACACACACACACGCACACACACATACATACATGGTATATACACGCGCACCCGCACACACTGAACATGTGCTTGAACATGAACACATTATATTGTCAAAGTCAGAGATCTCAGAGAATCTGATAAGAGACTGAAAACAGAATGCCCTTTTGTGGCCTGAGAATGCATTTGAATGCATTTGGCTTTTGGTGCAAAACATTAGTTTAATTAGACCCAAGATTAATCTACTTGTTTCGTGTGTCCATAAAGTATGTTTTTTGAATAATATGTAAGTATTGGCACAAATCAGCCAGTCATTTTGCCAGTAGATGCCCAAATCATTAGAGTAGTCTCTTTAAAAATGCACAAATACTATAAGATGAAAATGTTTTTCAGAGTCCCAATCACTTTCACAAAATTCCTACACCAACAGACAATCTAACATAATGGTTTTATTAACAGTTTAAAATAGGATGTGCATGAACATTTTGAAACCAAAAAAAAAATCTCTAAAAATATGCACATTATGGCCAAACTCTTTTTATTTCTCAAACTACCATTTATGTAGTTAATTCGTTACCACATTATTTCCATATGCAAGGTGGTGTCTTGAGGATAAATCTTTGAACACAATAGAGCTAAAAAACAGTTTCTGTTGGCCTGCCAGAACTTAATATTAAATCTTGAGGCAGTCTAGTCTACCAATACAGAAAATCAGCTTGAAGAGCATCAAAGACTTTCTAGTTTAAGTTGTAGGAACATTCTCCTTGGGGGATTTTTTTCTATTTTAACATAATTACAGAACTTTTTTCAGCTAGGTTTCTTGTAAATAATTTTTTCCTTTTCTTGTATTTTTGTATATTTACTTGGGTATGTCTTGGGTATGTTTTAACATGTTTAAACTATCACATTATTCTATGTGTTTTATATCTTATTTATTATTTGATTTTTAAAACCTCATTTTTCTAAATAACTCAAGGCAGCTACCATGCAAAATACACATTCCTCCTCTTATTTTCCATACAACAACCCTGTGAATTGTGCTTAGAGGGAGAGAGGGATTGGCCCAAACTCACCCTGTTGGCTTTCATGCCTAATGTGGGACTAGAACTCATTCTATTCTAGTTCTATCCTGGGATCTTAATCGCTACACCAAGCTGGCTGTTCATTACTGTAACGTTTATTACTGTAAACATTATGATATTATTATCATTCTTATTATTATCATTATTATTATTATTATGTTAATCTTTGGTGAGATTCATAGCCTTTGGGGCTGGTTGGTAGCTCAACAGCTCGAGTCCTAACCAAGGACCTAGGAAGTATTAAGGTAACATCAGAGGATATAAGCTATTCCAAGTAGGATGTTTTTTTGTAAAATCAGAATGTTCAAGTCTTATAAATTTAAAATTTCCAAATAGTGAGGTAGTCCTTTAGGTATTGCTCCAAGGGCTCCAATTACAATCGGGACAACACACGATTTCTTTTTCCACAGTCGCTCAACTTAAATTTGCAAGACCCGTTACTTTGTGATTTTTTCTTGCTGTTTATCTTCAATTCGTGCATCTCCAGGTATTGCAATGTCAATGAACCATACTTTTTTCTTTTCAACTATTGTTATGTCAGTTGTGTTGTGGGCCAAGTGCCTGTCAGTCTGAATTCTGAAGTCCCACAAGATCTTGACTTTTTCTCTAAAACCTTCTGAACCCAGCGTCCCCGGCTGGAACAAACCAAACAAGGCCTCTGACCTACGGACCCCCTCAGTCCGCCGGAGGTAGATCCGCAGAGCGCGGCGGACGTCCAACCGATGCCAGAGCCTCTCCCTGTCAGTGGCCGGACCCGGGCAAAAGTCGGGCAGGACGATCTCCTGGGCCCTATGAAAGGAAGTATTCACCTTCAGGATGAAGGTAGGATCAAGGCAAAGCACCACCCTGTCCTGTTCTGAAATACGTCGGGCGAAGGTAACCGCTACCAGGAAGGCCACCTTCAGAGACAAGAACCGTAGATGAACAGACCGGAGAGGTTCGAATGGGGCCCCTGTCAAGGCCCTGAGCACCAGGGGAAGATCCCACATGGGGAACCTGTGGATGGGGGGAGGCTTGAGATTAGCCGCCCCCTTCAGAAAACACTTGATCAGGGGAACATGGGAGAGGGAAGAAGACCCCCCCCCTAGGATCAAAGACAAAGCCACTACCTGGCGGCGCAAAGTATTCTGCAAAAGCCCGCTTTCAAGGCCCTTCTGAAGGAAATCCAAGACGTTAGGAATGGTGGCCCTATTGGGAGAAATGCCCAAAGGAGAGCACCACCGGACAAAGGCCGTCCAGGTGGAATTATAAATGCGGGTCATCGATGGACGCCGAGACACCTCGATGATACGAATGACCCCGGAGGAGAGATTAGCCCCCCTTAGAAGCCGCCATTCAAGAGCCAGGCAGTCAGATGGAGCCACTGGGGCTCCGGGTGAACCAGAGCCCCCTGCAGCAAGACCACCTCCCCCCGCGGAATCCTCCAGGGAGGGGCCACTGAGAGCTGGACCAGGTCTGCGAACCAGGGCCTCCTGGGCCAATAGGGGGCCACCACAATGACCAGGGCCCTCTCCACTACCACCTTCCTGACGGTCCCTGGGACGAGGGGAATGGGAGGAAATGCATAGAGAAAGCCCGGGGGCCACCGGCTCCTGAGGGCGTCCGTGCCCTCCGCCGACCTGGATTGGAAACGGGTGAAAAACCAAGGAAGTTGGGAGTTCGCGGGCGATGCAAACAGATCCACCAGAGGAGTCCCGAACCTCTGACAGGTCCGCTGCCACTCGCCATTGTCCAGAATCGCCCGACTCAGCCAATCTGCCTGGACGTTGGATAGCCAGGAGATGTGTTCCGACACCAAGGACAGTAGGTGTCTCTCCACCCAGGCGCCCAGCCGCAGAGCCTCCAGCCAGAGAGTGGGTCCCCCCTTGACGACTGACGTGGGCCTTGGTGGCCACATTGTCCGTCAGGAGAAGCACGTGATGCCCCTCCACCGAGGACTGAAAGTGACTCAGAGCAGGCGTGTGGCCTTCAGCTCCAGCCAATTTATGTTGTGGCAGAGGTCCGAGGCTGTCCACCTGCCCTGAGCTATCCGAGAACCCACCAGGGCCCCCCACCCGAACAGACTCACATCTGTGGTGACGGTCACCCTGTCCGGTTCCCAGAAGCAGCAGCCACGCTCAATGGCGGGAGAAAGCCACCACGCCAGAGAGACCCGGACCCCCCCAGGAGACGGAGGGTCCGAAGAGAATTGCTCAATCGCCCCCTCTGAAAGGGGATGAGCTCCCACTGGAGAGGCCGAAGGTGAAGCCTGGCCCACAGAACAATCCTGATGCAAGAGACCATCTTGCCCAATAACTGTGATAGAGAGAGGATGGAAGCGAACCGCCTTCCACGAACGCTTTCTGCCAGTTGACGAAGGTTGCTCTGACGTTCCTGGGACAGACGCACCACCCCCGACCTGGAGTCTATGACCGTCCCCAGGTGGAGAATACGCGTGGAGGGGGAAAGATGGCTTTTGGCAGAGTTCACCAAAAAGCCCAGGCGCTGAAGGCTCCGAATGGTGAGCTGAAGGTCCGAGATGGCCTGAGGGAGAGACCCCGCCTGAACCAAGACATCGTCCAAATAACATTGGAGCCGCACTGGAATGGAGCACAGGTGAGCCGCCAGGGCCGCCAGAACCTTCGTGAAGGTCTGGGGAGCCGAGGCCAGCCCGAAAGGAAGAGCCCTATACTGGTAGTGGCGGGTGCCATGCGAGAACCTCAGGAACCGGCGGTGAGCGGGCAGAATAGGTATGTGAAGATAGGCCTCCGTGAGGTCCACGGCGGCCAGGAAGTCCCCTTTCCTGATGCCCTGAAGGATAGATTTCAGGGAGGACATTTTGAAACGCCTGTACACCAGGAACCTGTTCAGGCATTTGAGGTCTAGAATCGCCCTCCAGTCCCCCGTGCTCTTCGGAACCACGAATAGATTGGAGTAGTGGCCCAGGCCTCGTTCCCCTAGAGGAACTGCCTCTACCGCCCGAATGTCGAGAAGGTGCGCGATCGCCTGATCCATCAGGTGTCGGCGCTCCCGGCTCCGAGACGGAGGGAATGACCTGAAGAGGTTCGGAGGGGTGGAGAGAAATTCTAACCGGAGACCATGACGAACCGTGGCTCGGACCCAAGCGTCCGACGTGATTTCGTCCCATTGATCCGCATAGAGGGAGAGGTGGCCTCCGATGGGATGACTCGGGTTTGAATCACTTCCCCCTGCGGTAGGGACGGCCGCCTCCTCCATGAAAGGGCTGCCTGGACTGGCTCTGGAAACGATTCCTGTCCTGAAAGGACGACCTGGGGAACTGCTATCAGACTGGAAAGAAGAAAAACGCTGATTATAGCCGTAATCCCCACCCCTCTTTGCCTACGGTAAGGGTGTGACTTAGTCTCGGGCTTCTTAGCATTAGAAAGAAGAACCTTCTTCTTGTCCTTATCCTCTAATAGGATGGGGACGAGGGCCTCCCCGAAAAGATTGGGCCCCTTGAAAGGGGCGGCCGCCAAGTCCCACTTTGCCTTGTTATCCATCTGCCAGTGATGCAACCAAAGGAGCCTACGAGAGGTGACAGAGGTGGCCAAGGCACTGGAAGCAAACTTGACCGTGTCCAGGGTCGCATCAGCAGAGAATTGGCAGGCCGCCATGATCTTAAAGAGATCCTGGTGGAGCGCTCGTCCTGGATGGGAATGTGCTCCTGGAGCTTCTTAAGCCACATGACAGTGGCGCGGTTAAAGTAGGAGGCCGAGGCTGCGGACTTGATAGCTCATGCTGTGGCATTAAAATTCTTCCGCAAGGTAAGCTCTGCATGCTTATCCTCCGGCTTCAACTTATCCACCGCATTGACCAAAACCACCGGAGAGGAGGAGACAAGGGCGGCCACTGGGGTGTCTATGGCAGGCAGCTGAACGGCTTGAGCAAAGGTTTGCTCTACGTTATAGTGCCGGCGGTCATTACTCCCAGGAGCTGAGAAATTGGAGGGGCGAGCCTATTGATTGGTCAAGACCTCTAGAAACAGGGGAGGAGCCGGAATCTCTTCCTTGTTTGTGGCCGTGGCGGAAAACATGGCCATGTCAGGATCCCTAGGCGGGGGCACCGAAGGATCTCGCGTCCCTACCTTGGTGGTCTGCCTTGCCTTGTCCAAGAGGATTTTGAACATGGCTGGAACAAAGAGGCCCTTAGACGAGGGCTCATCTGAAAGGCCTGCATTCTCATCATCCGAGAAGCCCATGTCCTGGAGGTTCTCCCCCCCCCCCAAAAAAGAAGCTTCACTAACCATGGAAGAAGAGGAAGCACGACACTGGGCCCTGCCAAGCCCCCCATGCCTGGAAGAAAAGGAACCCTTGTCCTGCTGGGCAATGCCCCTTGAAAGGGCTGCAGAAATAAGCCTTTTAAGACCTTCAGGGAGGTTATCCAAATCCTCTACATCACCAAAGGCAGAGCTAGGCCCTTGAGGAGCCAATCTGCATGAGGGACAGGGCCCCCTAGACATACCTTCCAACGGATCCCTGGAAGGGGAAGGAGAGGGAGACCTTCTCCTCCTGGAATAGGAATGAGGCCTATCCGGAGAGACCGAGGGAGAAGAAGACGGGCTAAATCCCCTAGGAGAAGAGTGTGCTGAAAGAGGCCCCAGAGGAGACCTGGATCTATCTCAGGATAAAGGCCCAGTAGACCTGGCCTGTCTTTTGGCCCTTGCAAAAGTTTTCTCAATCGCCCTGTGCTTCTGGCTTCCTCCCTAGTGGAGGACCTAGATGGGCATTGAGCAGTCGAAGCACTTGGGGGGGGGGACTCCCTGCTCCGCCCCCTGTCCTAGGCCTTCTCCACCCCGACTGGGCCCACCTCCTGGCCCTGGGGAATTACAGCCCCCTCGTCCATGACTACTCACGTGTCCGATGCTGGAATGAGGGCTTCAAGGATCTATAGGCCCCACCGGGACCGAGGCCTTCAGCACGCTGAGATAAATAAGGCCTGAGCAGCCGCAGATCGAAGTGCGCTCCTCGCGCACGTGGCAACAAAAATGGCCACCAGACACCTCCGCACCAGCCCAGCGGCCAAATCAAGCCTCCAGCGGCTCAGCCGGGCTCTCAGACACCTGCACCGCTTCCAGAGAGATCAGGGGAGGCCACGCGGCACTCAGGCTCGCACCCCCTCCCCCTGAGGCCACTCGCAGCCAGGGAACAAAGAAGAGAAGCGCGGAAGCTGATCCGATGATCGTCGGCTCCGCGAACGGCTTGGAGACGCCTTGTGGCGCCGCTGCTGCTGTTCAAGGTTTTTACGGCCCACGCAGCTGCCATTGCAGCCGCCGATAAAGGAGCTGGCACCCCCGCACCCCCGGGGATAGGGCTGAGGCTCCAGGCCCATGGGGGGGAGGCAGAACACCCCACAGGGCCCTCCCCAACCGCCCGAGGCAGATAACTGTCCCTTGGGGCCACAGCTGCACAATTTGGAATTTAGTAAAACTTTTAAAGTGCCCAATGAAGCCAAATAGAAACCAGATTGTAACAACAATAAATCCTACCTATGGAATTCTCAAACAGTGCTTGGACCAAAAAAGACTGAGAGAATCTGGGCCAGGATTGGAAAGCACCAGTATTTAAGGCTTTGCTCTCAGTCTTTGGACCAATCAGGCTTTGAGAATACCCACAGGTGACCACTCCCTCCCCTCCTCTGGAAAACATGTTGAATTTTTGCCTTCATGCAGTTTGTGGCTAAGGCTTGTTCTTGAGCTGTCAAAATAAAGCCTCCTGTTTCTTTTTTCAATGCTCCTAATTTTAATCAGTTCCAAGTTAGCTTTTGGTCAGTTTTGCCTTCAATACTTTTCAGGTATTGGCTATGCATAGCTTTGTTTTTCCAATTTTCAGCTCGCTTCTCAATTACTTCTTTCTTATATTCAGCTATTGACTTAGTTGTCTTCAAAAGATCTCCTTTATTTACTTCCTTAATCATTGGTTCTTCACTTTTCTGGATGTAATCATTCAAGCTGTGTTTTTCTTCTTCCACAGTCTGTTTTTCTTGTAGGAGTCCTCGACCACCCTCTGCTCTTGGTAGATATAATCGGTCAATATCATCATCATCATCATCATCGTTGTTGTTGTTGTTATATTGTATCATTATTAAACCAATATATAAATAAATGATACATACTTCAGAAATTTGAATATATAGTATTATCGGTAGAATAAATAAATATCTGATGTAAAATACTTGATTGGCTAGAGATTTAAGATGTGCAGCCAGTTGTTTTGACCTCCCTGAAGGGGCATCCTGCTCTACTGGCACTTTGAAGAGTTTTAAGGCTCATAGAGCCAGATATGAATCCTGAAAAAACTGAGGTCTATTCTGTCCCACGACCGCCAATGACTTGTCAGGCGTCTTTGTGCAAAAAGGTTTCTGTAGCCAGAGTGTCAAGTCATGGCATGTGGCAGCTGCAGGATCCCAATGCCCCTATACAGAGCATGCCCAAACCCACCAGACTGGCAACTGGATGGGCTTCTTCTCCCAAACTGTTGCTTTCCAATACCATACTGACTTACAACAGCTCATTTAGTGACCAGTTGCTATGGCACTGAATAAAGTGTCTTGTGACTTTTTTCACACCAATGTCCGTTGCAGCCAACCCCATGGTCACGTGACCAAAAATTGGATGGTTGGCAACTGACTCATATTTATGACGCTAGCAGTGTTCCAGAGTCATGTGATTCCCTTCTGCGATCTTTTGACAAGCAAAGTCAATGAGGAAGCCACGTTCACTTCAGAACTGTGTTACTAGCTTAACAACTGCAGCGATTCACTTAACTGTGGCAAGAAAGGTTGTAAAAGAGGTTAAAACGCACATAACTGTTTAGCAGCAGAAATATTGGTCTCAATTGTGATTGTAAGTTGAGGACTATTATCCTATTATCCGGCCTACTATCTTTCCCATCATTTATTTTCCCTCATGCCATGGCACTTTTGTGCAATACATAACCTTTATACTTGTTTACAATGGCCTTTACTGGCCAATAAATACTGAATTGTTGTCCATGGGCCCTACCTTCAGGATACAGAATGAACATTTGTTCATTCGAAACCATCCAGTTCATAGCAATCCAGTAACTTTATAGAAAAGGACATTGGCAATAAAAATGTCGCAATGGTGGCAGAAATATTCATTTGCAGAGTGCCACCATAGAGGGAATTTAAGATAAATATTAAGTATTTTAAATCACAGAAACATGGATCCCAAGCCACGTAGCCTTTTAAACGTTAAACAGTGTTTTAAAGTGAGCTGGTGCTCACACTAGCAAATGTTACAGATGACATAATTTATATCATCTCATAAGATGTAATATATGATAGGGAGAGGATCTTACCCATGAAGAATTAAATCAACTCCCCCTTAATTCAAATAATTGCTTGCACTCATTCTGCTCTTGCTTGAAGTGAATATCTCCACCCCATACAGCAGGGACAGGAAAACTGTCATTGAACTACAATACTTAGCAGCCACAGGTTGCTAAGAAATAGTGATATATATTACAGCGTAGTTTGCAATTTAATTAATTAGCATTGCAAAAACTACCATTTATAGAAACAAAATAGGAATGCAAGCTTTGGTCAAAATGTAGTTTTCAATCCTGTAACACTAAGATCATGAAGTTCTGATTATGATTGGCTTTGCACAATTCATTGCATCAAAAGATGGCTTTCTAGTTTGTGCCTCTTAATATTATATAAACCCAGTTACTACATTTAGTTTAGGTTACAGTATGTTTCATGTGAACCAAGACAACTGGGTTAGTTCTGGGAACTATGACTGTAACAAATACAGTTTGTGTCTGAACAGTCTCATACAGAGAAACATGGTTTAGCAAACTGACCCAAGATCTACCCTGCAGGTAGAATGCATCAGCAAAAATTCATCACTGTCTTCATCTTATAGATACAAAAACTACCTTAATAAACTGTGCTTTGCTTGGCCCATACCTAAAGCAAACACAATGCAAAAAATAATAATTTGGTAATATAATTAGGAGTAAAATCATAATTGCTATTTCAGATACAGTATGGCATCAACTATGTTAATGGGGAAACATACTAGTTTAATATACTTCATTACATTTGATTTCCAAAAATAAAGAGTAAGATTTATAGACAGGGTAACTATTGCTTCAAACTCCATGTAGAACTCTAGAGTTGTAATATAATGTCATTAAACAGAATCCCTCAAAGACCAAGAAAAAGCCCCAATGACCATGTTCACATACCAAGGCAAACCTGAACAAGCCACATTAAGATATAGTACATGTAGTCCTCGACTTACATCCACTGGGTTAGAGATGATTCAAAGTTACAACAGCACTGAACAAAGTGACTCATGACCATTTTTTTACATTTACGATCCTTGCAGCATCCCATGGTCACATGTTCAAAATTCAAACATTTGCTTGGATGCTTGGCGATTGGCTCATATTTATGACAGATGCAGTATCCCGGAGTCATGTGACCTTTTGAGACCTTCTAATGAGCAAAGTCAATGGGAAGCCAGATTTACTTAACAACCATGTTGCTAACAGTTGTTCATTTAACAACTGTTACCAGAAAGGTGGTAAAATAGGGCAAATTCATTTAACAATGGTCTCGCCTAGCAACAGAAATTTTAGGCTCAATTGTGGTCATCAATCAAAGACTATCTATATGAAGGATAAATCCAGCCAGTCTATTAGCAATTGGAATATCAACTTTTGCATCTCACTGCTTGAGATGAACATTAGTCAAGAAGCTCAAAAAACAAGATGAATCCAGTTTAGATTATTATTTCAGGATTATAAAACTATGAATGAAGATTGGTTGCAATGACCCATTTTATTTTCATGATTTCCATTTAATAGTTAAGTTTACTTAAGACAAATCGAAGCAGCTCCAAAGAAAATTGGCAATGGAGAGAAAGAAAATAAGAAGGGGGAAAGCATAGAAAGAATTCTTGATCTGACTGTGATCTGCACAATACTATAAGCTAGGAATGATTGCTTGACTGAGTTCATTCGAGGTTATAAACAAGGATCTAAATGCAAAAGCAGTTTGAATCTAGGTGAATATTGCTGAAGGGAAAAGTGCTAAGTTTATCCTATCCCACTAATGAGTCAGTGGATGGAGGAAGCTCGTTTTGGAGAAACTGGTGCAACTAAGCATTTCATTTGCTCTTAAGTTACTTTAAACTATCTCTTTACACATAAAAGAGATAAACCTAGAAGCCGCCTGCTAGATATTTTCCCCAATCTTAAGACAAAAATTACCAATATGTGTGCTCTGTGGCAGCTGGTTCTTTTCTATCCACCTAATGGAATGAAATAACCGAACTGAACACCATTTCTAACAGTGCCCAAACAAGATTTCTCTACGGCATAAATGCATCTTTACTCTAAACATAGAATTTAGAAAAAAATCCCTAAGGGCAAGTGACACACATCTTCAGCATAGACACATACACAAAGCAAATTCCATTTGGCAAAATTCCATGTCATTTCTCTCTGCTTTGGGTCTTATGATGGGTCCAGCTGCTGTACTTTCCGTTACACAAACATGGCTGGGGAGGACATAAAGAGGAAATCTCCTCTCATCCATGCATTGCTTCCTCCCTTTCTGTTTAAATAGCTTGGTACTCTAACAGAAGGCGCACAGCAAGTCAGACGGCTTATTTGAACTTTAGCATTTTACAATTTTGATCTGGGTAGATAAATGTCATAAATTCTCCTTTTAAGATTCCACCTCTACATGAAAAAAATGAACTACACACAACAGTACACACTTCTCCGTGATCATTACTTCTTAAAATACCAGAAGCAGACTGAATACATTATACAAATGTGCTTGCCAGGTAAAAATGTACAACCAGAATCATGGACAAGAAAAACTATATATATATATATATATATATGTATGTATGTATGTATGTATGTATGTATGTATGTATGTATGTATATACACATACATACATACACATACATACATACATACAATCACCACTGCATTCACCATAATGAAATCAAATATTCTTCCTTTAAACAAAATCCACTTCTCATAACTTTCATCAAAACTATAAAATTACAGTATTTGCTAGACCGTTTTCACACACAAAATTAAATTATCCTTATGTAATAGTCATTACATTTAGCTCCATTTTAAGTTGTATGTCACCAGAAGAGGCTGCTAAAAATCGACAGTGGTGTATCTTATCTCTACTATCTGGCCTTCAACTTACATAGTGCCAAATACAATCATGAACAGAAGGAATATAATTTCAATAAAGGCAAAAAAAGCTGGCTATCTGCTTTTCAGTTAAGCTCCAAAAGATAGAGGTTGTTTTAAAAAATGAGTATTTGATCAAAGGATACATAAAACCCAAGCATTACATTTTAATTGTGATAATACATAAATCTAATTCAAATTCTTTGTGAATAGATTCACTGAGGCAGTTCCAAAATAGTGCTTCAAAGGATTATCTTCCTACAGAAAAAGATTTTTTTTGAAAGACTAATTTGACTGTATAATTATCACTCCCATACTGAAAAACTGTCTGAGTTGGTAAAATGCTAAAAGGTATCTAATTTAGTAAAATACAATCCATTTTTCAATGTTACAAAGTCAGTTCAGACAAGTGTCAAGATGGCTACAAGAGGACTTAAGATCAGAACATAATGTAAATATAGAATTATTGCACCAAACAAGAAACTTGGAGCATATATAGGGCAGGTTATAATAAATACTTTAAAAGGTGTATTTGTATTATCAAAATACCCTGTAGGGATATACCCATATATCTAGGAAAATAATATAAGACTGTATGAATATTGGTCAGACATCCTATTCTTGGGCTTTTGAGCAAGGGTTCGAAGGACAGATAGCATCACAAATGTTTTCGCATTTATAAATCCCAATGTTAAATCTATCTATTCTAAAATACATCAATATTTAAATCTCCATACAAAGTACGAACATATTAAGTACAGGCTTTCAACAAGATTGGGAGAGATCACTGAAGCAAGGTCTGTTAAGATGCTTTGTGGAAAACTGAACAGACAATATGATTCCAGGTACTGACAAGAGGCTAAAATTGGTTAATACCATGATTAATTTCACAGAACTTTGCTGAAAAAATCAGACACATGTACTGCTAGAACTTATGGGTATGCTTTGATTTGTATAATAAAATGATTTTATTAAATCGTCTACTGAGATTTAAAGCATTTTTCAAATGATCCCTGAACTACATATGTATGTTTAACTACTGCTTTATAGCAATTGCAGTTATTTTTTTCTGGAAAATTTTGAGTTGGAAATCTGAAATAAAATGGCACTAGATTCTAGAATGCTTCAAGTAATTTTTAAGCAAAAATGAACAGTGTGTGAAATGTTATGTATTGTATTGCAAATTATGTTGCACATAAGCCAGCTGAGCAAAACTAAGTGGTGAGGACATGAACTCAAGAGAGCATATTTAGTATGCCTTAAATATTATCTTCAATCAAAAGAATTATTTAGAAGTTATTTTTATCAGAATATTTTAAGAAATGACATTTCATTGTATTTTGTAAAAACAAAATAACCAATAGTTCACAAACAGAAATTCAATCAATTTTTGGTCTCAATTTCAAAAGTGTTCACTTGGTTGAAAATATATCTAATATTGCACCATAAATTTTACAAAAATGAAACATCAATTTTAAAAATAAGAGTAATTGTTACTCTTATTCACAGAAGTTCTTTTTACCTGAATCACAGCATTGGCCAATTCAGCATTTTCTACTTTCAGGCCTTAAGTTAACATCTTGAGAAAAAGGCACCTTCCTTCCCCATACTATGACAAGGATTCATCTGTTGGAAATGCTGAACATATCTTAGATACAAACATAGAGGACAATATCTCCACTCAGTCCTGACAAGACTCATGTTTAGTTTAGTTTTTTATTTAGAAAGGGAGTTAAAACTTAACTGGATGGAAAGGAAATAAGACAAATAGATTTGGATTAAATCAATGTGCTACAGTAGACTGGCACAATCTTTCACGTGTTTGCATTGTTCTTTAGAGACAACAGCATATCACAAGTTCTTGGGAGTGAACAAGTCACTAAGTATCCACAGATAAAGGAAGCATTTATATTATGATATACATTAAACAAACAAGCCTATAGCTCTGTGTGAAATATGCATTTTGCATTATTTCAACTTTTAGGGGCAGTATGGGAAGCGCATATCTTGGATAAGGGAAAGACACACTGTCTGGGCACTAACAAACTAACCCTTAACACCTGTTTAAAGCAGACAGAATCTCCTTGTCCCCATAATCCATCATAACTTCTTATATGGACAGCTAAAAAAAGACAAGCAGACTCACAAATACCCTGCCTCTTATTACATATTTTAGGTCCCATGTAACACAGTAGAAGCCTAAAAATTCCACACACACACACACACAAATCCCTAACACTCTATTTGGATTTCTGACCATTTCCACTAGGTCCTCACTTCATTTGAACAGATACAAACAAAAATCTGTGCAATCAACTCCTCAACATACCATGATCACTGCCATGGTCATGAAAACTGGGGTTGAAATTGTGTGTGTGTGTGTGTGTGTGAGAGAGAGAGAGAGAGAGGGAGGGAGGGAGGGAGGGAGGCAGGCAGGCAGGCAGAGGGAGGGAAAGAGAACTAGATTTAATTTACTTAGTTCATAAAAAAATTAACTCTTCTGGGTAAGCGAGGCTGACAGATCACCACAGATTTTTGCAGGTATTACTTGGAACCCTTGCCATACTTTTATATTTTGGAGAGTTTGGGGGGATGTCCAGTTTCCATGAAGATTTATAGCTTCTTGGGTATGTATTTATACACATAAATAAAAATGTTGGAAGAGCAGAAGGTAAAGGGGAAAGAGATGTGTCTCTCTTTTTTTTTTTGCAGGCCCCGAGGTGACAATCCCAGCCTTCCGGATATGAGAAGTGCTTGCCATGAGTACAAGCAGCGACTTGTCACTTGTGTGTGTGTGTGTGTGCGCGCGCGCGCGCGTATGCGAAATACGCAGACTCTGTCTGTCTGTCTGTGTATGAGTGTGTGCAGACATACATGTGCGTCTGGGATAGGCAACCCACACATGGCAAGCCGGGAGTGAATCAACTCCGGCATCCCTTTGCCCACAAGGGGCAATGCTTTCCCCCATCACCGTAAGGCCCCCCCGGGGGGGGGGTTATAACTGCACCAACTGCATCCAGGAGGCAGGCGCACACTTCCGTCCAAATGCAGGCCCGGGAGAGGGGGGTGGAGGATGGCTGGTTGGGGTAGCGCCGCCGTCGCTGCTGCAAAGCCCCAGAGCAGCCGCGCTCCCTTCATTCGCAACGGGACAATCGCCCGCGGCGAACAGCCGGGGAGTTGCAAACCTTGTGCAACCCGCGAGAAAAAAAACGCGGGGGGGGGGAGACAGCCACAACCGGGCGATTGGTAAAAGGACTGGGAACGCGGGGGTAACTTACCGCAGTGCCGCGAGGATGACGAACTGCCCGTCCGTGGGGGGGAGAGGGAGGGAGGAAAGAGAGGGGGAGGGGAGGAGCAGAAGACGTCGGCAAGGCCGGCTTGCGAAGGGAGCTTCACACACGCGGGGGAATTAACCCCATCACCAGCCCCCTACAGCGGCTCCGCTCCTGCCGCGGGTGCCACCGAGGACCGCCCTCTACGGGTCCTGGCGACCAATCGCAACCACTCCTCCCAGTGACTGGCAGCCGGCGTGGCCACTCGGCAATCCGCGGCCCTCTTATCATCGACTCATCTCTCCCTTGGAGCTATCCGCTGAATGGTCTAAAATGCGGCCCACGAATGAAAACGCCCGTCAGGCGCCGTAAGCCAATGACGAACCGCAGCTTGCCTAAGCGACGGCTCTTAAAGGACCAATTGGAACTTAAACGACCCGGCATACGCTATTCCCCCCACCTATTGACGTCATTGCGACCGGCACGATTGGTTTTGAAGCATTAAGCTGAGTGGATCTGAGTCGGGATGGGGTCCTTTTTGACTATAGATATAGGGTTGCTTGGATGAATATGCGCCGTGATATAATGTTACAAGCCAGAGAAATGGGTCAGAGTCGTCCTAAAACTCCCTGCGTGGGGGAGGGAGGGAAATGGAGCAAAGCATGATGGGATTTGTAGTATCGCGCTCCAGCTTGCACTAGACCACCGCAAAGGGTCATTTGAGTCCGTTGAGTCCTAAAATTCTTCCAGATGCGCAATACGTTGTAGGCTGGCTTTTTCGCAAGATGCTTAACCAAGTCAAATAAGACCTTGCAATACTCCGTGAATAACTAACAATTTAGGGCTAGGGTTTAGTATTCAATATTTAAACTGTAAAAGCAGGGACCAAAGCCCAAAATGAGTTTCACAGCACTCAAACTGTGGTGAAGCTTGGGTTTTTTTTTTGTGTGTGTTTTTTTTAATGTGATCTGTCGTCTAAGTAGCTTCCGGTGAATTATAACTAGGGTTTTACAGCTACAGTTGTGCCACATGTGGATCGAAAGCAGGAAAAAAATGTTTTGAATCTGCCTTGGGGACCCTCATTGTATTTGGAAGGGATAACTTAAAGAAACCACACCTTTACCTGACCTTGCATGGCAGCTGCATGGAAATACAGGATCAGTATAAGAGACTAGAAAAAGATGCAGTTTGCTTAAGGTGCTGCTGACAGATCCAGTGAATGGTGACAGATGTTGGAGCTGAAGCAATTTTTCCTGCTAAGCTCTAAATACTTGCATATTTCTAGTCACGACCCCTGCCCAAGGAGATATTTGTATAGGTTAGCCTAGTTAGTTTTGTGACATATGACAATTATCTGGCTCAGTTATTGTTCACAGTACAATATTGTTTGAATGTAGACTAATTCCATAATTAAAGGTGTGCATTCTGTGAAGCTAATCATATTGTTTGCGTGGTTAGGAGGTTGCTCCTCCAGTCACTGCAATGAATCCTTAGATGGAAGGGTTTCTGTGGTTTCCTCCAAACATGAGCAACAGAAGTTGCTTGTGTTGTATAATGCAAGTAATATTTTTGTTTTAAAAAATTATAATTCAAATAACATAATCCATATTTGCTTTTCAGTGTATCACATATTAATCTTTCCAAGCAGCGTTTCATATTACTCATACTATCTACAACTCAAAGACTTCAATAAATATCTTTATGATTCTTATATAACTTATTAAAACAACCCTGTAGCATTTTAATATTTGCTAGAATTATTACTCCCAGTAGTCTGTAAAAGCTTAAGTCACAATAACCCTGAAGATTTTAATTTTATTTTTAAATGTTAATATATTTTGTACTTTAAAGCCAGGTTTATTCATTATCAAACATCTTGTTTTACCCTAGCTAGATTTTTTTTCTAAATGCCTCCACTGGAAGTCAGATAACTATAAAGAATTTAGGGATACCTTAAAGGCTTACCGTATTTTTCAGAGTATAAGACGCACCAAGGTTTTGAAGAGGCAATTTTTTAAAAAATGTAGGTAGATAGAGGGATAGAGAGGGAGAGAAATACAGTAGGTAGGTAGGGAGAGAGAGAAGGTAAATAGGTAGGTAGATGTTTCCAGGTGTTATCCATGTGCTTGAGAAGGAAATTGCTGACAATCTGCAGCACCTAAGACTTGATTCTGCTGGCACAGCACTTGATCAATGTAATTCTCATCGATCACTCTAATTAAAAAGCTTTCCGAAGGGGGGGGGAATGTTTTTGCACTCTGCAAACCTCCCCAAAACGGGCCGTTTTTTTGCGAAAACGGGCTGGTTTTTTTCAAATAAAAGGCATGAATAGCCTGGGGGGGCTTGCAGAGTGCTGGGGAGGGGGGCAAACACAAGCAAAAAATGGTCCATTTTTCACGAAAATGGGCCTATATATCAAAAAAAAATGCATGCATAGCCTTATGGAGGCTTATAGAGTGCTGCTGGTGGCCATTTTTTGCTCATTTCTGCCCTCCCCAGCCCACAGAACCTCTTTGAAAGCCTCCATAGGGGTATGCACGTCCATTTTGGTGAAGGGGGCAGGGCTTCGGGAGGCAAAAAATGCTGTATCAAGTGTATAAGACACACCCAGATTTTCAGCCTCTTTTTTGAGGAAAAAGGGTATATACTTTTACTCCAAAAAAAGGTATATACTTATATTCTGAAAAATACGGTATATATCTCCTCTGCTAGAATGAAATCGGGCCATGACACATTTAAAATTAACCACCAATTATGGTCATCCAAACCATAATCTCACCCACTTCATTTGCAACTTTCGATATTTTTGACCATAAAATGCCTTTATTAATAACAATCAGCTGACAACTAATCATATTGTTGCTATTCTATTAAGCCTAACCCAGGTTTATCACAATTTAACAGTATCTAGATTAGGATGGAAATCATTTTACTGTCTGAAGTTAGTTATTGGATACAGCCCAAATACAGAGTTGGGGATAGGCAACTCGATGCTATCCTGGGGAAGAGATTCAGCCCATGGTCCTATTGTGTAGAGTGCTTTGTGGTTTGATTCTCTCTATTTAACATCTACATAAAGCCGCTGTGTAAAGTGATCCAGTGGTTTTGGATGAGATACCATCAATATGCAGATGATATCTAGTTATATACCTCCATCCCTACCCATTGAGTGATGCCATGAATGTCCTATGCACTGTCTGGAAGCTGTAGGGACCTGGATGGGGAGCTATGGCTTAATCCAAGCAAGATGGAGTGGCTTTGAGCATTACATCTGCCTAGGAACAAGTTTCCTTTAACACTGGGGTACCACTGTCCCAGACAGATGCAGGGCACAATCTGACCATCATCTTGGACTTGGTTCCTGCTTGAAGAGCAGGTGGCAGATGTTGCTAAATGGGTCTTTGGGTTGTGCATCAGTTGTGCCCATTCTTGAACCAGGGGGCCTTGTCCATAGTCACTCATGCTCTCTTAGTTGGATTGTTGCAACACTCTCTACATGGGTCTGCTCTTGAATAGCATTTGGAAACTTCAAATGCTGCATAACATAGCTGCATGGATAGTTAACAGTGCCTGTTATGTGGCGCATGTAACACCACTACAGGAACTGCACAGGTTGCCTGCATATTTGGTGCAATTCAAGGTGCTGGTTCTCACCTTTAAAACCCTTCATGGCTTGAGATTACCTAAGGGCCCATCTTCTCCCAATAGTTTCTTCTTATCCAATTCAACCTAATAAGATGGGGATACTGTGGGTCTTGTCAGCTAAGGAATGTTGGCTAGCAGATACTAAGAGACATGCCTTCATGGCAGTAGTCCCTGCACTCTGGAGCATTTTTCTCTTGGGGCTCTGGATGTCCCATATATTGTTAGCCTTTCATAAGGCTTTAAAGACTTGGCTATGTGCTAATGGGCCCTGTTACCTGGTTAAACTATTAATGTTAATGTGATTATAATTTTTGATTGCCTGTGTGTGTGTGTATGAATATATGTATATTATTCTGGGTTTAATTATTTTGTTCCCAGAGTAAATTGGATGGAGATGGACAGCTATAGAAATTAAATACTTTTTTAAAAAAATCTCTAGCTCTGGATTATCAAGTAAATTATTCCAGATTAGGTTTATCATATGAATCTATACATTAGAGTAGAAATTCTCAATCAGGAGGGATAGCAGGGCTAAATTATAGTTTGAAGCAAACAACATAATATGCACTATCAGCTAAACGAGCAGCGGGTTATTAAACTATATTACATTTGGAGTCTAGAATTACTTAAATCCATTGTCCAATTAGTAACAGATTAGAACAATTGCCTCACCAATCAACATGCACTAAAATGATAGCCAAATATATAAGGATTTGATACAGCATTAGATCATACCCTTGTGCAAGCCATAACTGCCAGCTAATTTGCTTTTTATAAGATGTGCATAGAATTACATACTATAAAGCAGTGTTTCTCAATCTTGGCAACCTTAAGATGGTTGGACTTCACTTCTCAGAAGTCCCCAGCCAGCTTTGCTTCCTGGTAATTAAAGAAATAATTCCTACCCTAGAAATAAGTAATTATTGTCCTAGTGGGTAAAGTTCATATGACAAACCCCAGCTTTGCTCGTTGGGGAATTCTGGGAGTTGAAGTCCAATCATCTCCAGGTTGCCAAGGTTGAGAAACGCTGCTATGAAGTATTTCCCAGGACAGTTAATCTGCTTTTAACATGCAATTCTATGCATACCTACTCAAATGCAAGCCTCTTTTAGTCAGTTGAAGCACCTTTGCATGCTCCTATTTCATTCTCATAATCGCTATCTGACCTGGTCTCCCGTATGCTCATAAACCCATCAAACCAATTAGCTTCTTCAACCTGTAACTTGGCCGTCTAGTACCTTGCACTCAGTTACCACCTCAAGAATTAGACATTCTTCGCATCGTTCTCTTCCAGGAACACAAAATACTTATAAAGTGGGCCGTTTTCCTTCATTAAATCCACCCGCCCCAATAACTCAGCTCTTTATACCGCTGCATCGAAGGCTTAAGGGAGGGTTTCCCCCCCAACATACACGCATTTTTTTCCAAAATGTAGGATTGCTTTCTTATGAGAAAAGCCGGGAATCTCTTGGGATTTCAATCCGGCCCGAGTGGCAGCATTAAGCAAACCAGGAACCGAAGCACCCCACGGCTTTGATTTATAGTTCTGCGGGAAGCGTTTGTTAAGCAGTCGGGTTTGTCTTGCCACTAGGATGAGATCACTTCCGTCGGGTTTAAGCGCGAAAAAAAGGTCATTCTGGTTAGCAGCCGAAAAAAACCGAAGCTATTGCTGCTTGGGCGAATGAGGTTTGGTAAGGAATACTTTACCTGGTTTTGTGCGCAGTGGAATAGCAAATTAGCTTCTGCCCCTGGACTGCATTGGTGCCCCTAAATGAACTTGGCAATGTGCTCGCTCTCTCTTTATTCCATGGCACTAGCTCCTGGAATTGCTGCTTTGGAAAACAAGATTAAAGCTTTGCTTGGATTTTCCTGGCCGTTGTCCTATATCTAGGACAGATACTCATTGAATTTAGTGCAAAAGTAGGCTAAAACGGAGTTGGGTAGTTTGTAGTTCAACATGTTTTGTAAATTCAGCCGCTGGCTTAACTTTATGTTAAGCTTTATTTGGGCACAAGTGCTCCGTGTGTTTAAAGTGGATTTACTACACTGTATGGACTTGGTGGGAGTTTGATGTCTTGGATGGACCCATTATTGTAAAAAAACAAAATCCCACTCTCTAAAATATGACTTATTGTTAGTCAATTAAACACAAATAATCTCACTGGATCTCTATGATATTGCTGCAAGTTTAGCCTATGATGGTTAAAAGAAGTTGGAGGCATCTCTATATCCATTTTAATTATTAAGTTGTTACTAGGTCAAAGGGAATCGGAAAGGTATGACTGAAATATAGTTAAGTAGTGCTGTGTGAAAAAAAATACATAATTCCCAAACTTTCTAAAATTAATCTGACTTTCTTGAACAAAGGCCAGTGTGTTCTGAGTAGAGGCTGAGACAGAGCTGTATTACTGCTATTTTTTACAAGTAGTCCTTGATTTACCTCCACAATTGATATTTCTGTTGCTAAGCAAAACAGTTGCTAAGTGATTTTGACCTATTTTTATGACCTTTCTTGCCACAGTTGTTAAGTGAACCACTGCAGTTTTTAAGTTAGTAACATGGTCTGTTGGAAGTTGGCTGGGAAAGTTGCAAAATGGTGATCATGTGACTGGGATGCTGCAGCTGTCCTAAATGTGCAAAAGTTGCTGGATCATGTGATCACAAGAATGCTGCAATGTGTGAGGACTGATCATAAGTCACTTTTTTCAATGTCTTCATAATGGAATGGTTGTGAAGTAAGGATTATCTGTACTGACTAAAATGTTCCGGTAGAAAAATCAGGAGTATCTACTCCTTCCTTAGCCATGAAAACTGGTTGAGTGAATTTGGTGTGTCATTCTCTATCAGCCCAATCCACAGAACAGTGGCGAAGACGCTGAGCTTATGGATCAGAAAGGTTGGCAGTTTGGCGGTTCAAAACCCTTGCGTCTTCTAACGGAGTGAGCTCTCGTTACTTGTGCCAGCTTCTGCCAACTTAACAGTTTGAAAGCATGTAAAAAATTGCAAGTAGAAAAATAGGAACCACTTTTGGTGGGAAGATAACAGCGTTCCGTGTGCCTTTGGTGTTTAGTCATGCAGGCCACATGACCACGGAGAATGTCTTCAGACAGTGCTGGCTCTTTGACTTAGAAATGGAGATGAACACTGCCCCATAGAGTTGGGAACAACTACCACATATGTGCAAAGGGAACCTTTACCTTTACAGTATAATACAATAAGACTTAACTAGATGTTTCAACACTGCACCCCAGAAAATAACTACAATATGTATTGTTTTCATTGTATATGGCACGGGTGTCACACACGCTGCATCATGTTCCCATAACGTGACATTTCCTGACATTTTCCCCCTTCGCGGACCTGGAGTGGGCAAGGCCTGCACATGACACATCCAGCCTGTGGGCTGCCAGTTTGACATCCCTGGCCTCTCTTGTGGAAACATCTTAATATTTTAAATAAAGCCAACTTGTCATTGAAATGAAAAGAAATTCTACTTCAATGAATTCTAATGAATTGCTATTCTACAGCAGGGCAACTTTGAAATGCATTGACTTCAGCTCCCAGAATTTCCAAGACAGCCATGCTGGCTGGGGAATTGTGGTTGCCAACTTTGGGAAGCCCTGTTCTACAGACATAAACACTAGCATATTAATACTGGCAATACCAAGATACACTGAAAAAGCAAAGTAGATTGACTAAAACAGGGACTAGCACACTTTTAAATTACCAAGAATGAAAGGAAAATTTGAAACCAATTTCAAGAATGAAATCTTTATTAAATTTAATAAAAGCTTCCTATTTTTGTATGTTTTTAGAACCTTATATTCATCTATCAATTTCTTTTTAATCTCTTTTTGTGGAATTTTTGAGCTTACATATTTTACTATTATAATAAGAGTGGCGGATGCCATTGTTTTCTATTCTCTATGGTCTCCAACATTCTGGATTCTCTTGCTTTTTTTTTTTTAGTATAGACTCTTTATTCAACTTGTATGAGAGAGGTTGAAAATCAGCAGAAGAAAATTTTGGTACAGCAATAATGAGAGCATATTTGATTTATAACTCTCTAGAACATTTAGAGCAAATGTTGGACTCTATTCCACAGAACACAGCTGGCAATACAATGGCGTCCCTAGAAATTTCAACAGGCCATTGAAAGTTAAGTTATGAACATCAGAAAAAATTAAATCAAGAGTAATTAGACAAGTATAATTTCCAGACATTTGGAGAAAAACAAAACAAAATAGAAATTTGAGAAAATAAATATATAGAACATTTTTTCTTATCAGACCTAAATGTAAATTATTGTATTGGCTTAATATAGAATGCATCTTTAATTTATGGTACATTGGCATATTTGTTTGATTTACAAGACTTTATTCATATTTTAAAAAACCCTCAACAGATGGCTTTCACATAAGAATATTTTGTCTTTATTCCAAAGAATCTTGTTTAATAGGACTTACTCCCAAGTATACTGGGAATATGGTATTCCTGAGGATGCAGTCTTGAGGACTAGCAGATTCCAATTTGAGTTGCAAGAAGAAGTAATCAGGATAACCACTTTTGCTACTACATCACAGATAGCAAGACCACAGAAATCTGATTCTATGAATTGAGGGAATTCTTAGAGCTAATATCACAACTCCATTAACAAAAAAGAAATTAAATGCAAGTAGTCCTCAAGTTACAACTATTCATTTAACAACAGATTAAAGTTACAACAGCCTTGGAAAATGTGACTTACACATCCTTGAAGTTATGACTGGTCTTTCAGACCCACGGTCGGGTGATTGTAATTTGGGCACTTGGCAACTGGCTCGCACTTCCTATTATAGTGTCTTGTGATTACAATTTGTGAACTTTGCAGATGGACTCCAACAAACTAAGATAATTGGGCAAGCCAGATTCACTTAGCTACATTAGTCACTTAACCATGTGATTCTCTTAACAACCATGGTAAAAATGATCATAAAATATATTCCTTGTGTTGTTGTTTTTTACAGATTATGAACTTCTTGGATTTTGAGAACCTGCTCTTTTGCTTATATCAGTTATGTCATGTTTGTTAATGGATTGTAATTAATTGCCAGTATTATCTTTTCATCTTTTACAATTACATGCTACATTACTTTTTATGATGTTAAAGTTACGTGAGCTTTTCTATTACTGTCTTCTCATCAACAGTGAATTTACTGTTGAATAAATACACTGCCCCCACTGGCACTCTGGTTACAATATTGTTTGAAATATATTTTATTTTATTTTGTGTCTGTATATGCACCCACATGCAAACAAACACATACTCCTGTGTGGCTAATTTAAGAATAACAGAAGAACAGAGTGGGAAGGCACCTTGGAGGTCTTCTAGTCCAATCCCCTGTCAGGCAGGAAACCTTATACCATTTCAGACCAATGGTTTATCCAATTTCTTCTTAAAAACCTCCAGTGCTGGAGCACCCAGAACTTCTGGAGGCAAATTGTTCCACTGATTAATTGTCCTAACTGTCAGGAAATTTCGCCTTAGTTCTAGATTGTTTCTCTCTTTGATTAGTTTCCATCTGTTGCTTTTTATCCTGCCCAGATTCCTTCCTTGTTGTGATCTGTGTATAATACTATTTCCTATGTTGTCTTCAACATTGCTGAAAAGTAATGAAGAATAATGCTGAATTTTTAATACCCACCCCCCTTTTACTTTTTCTAGAATAAAGATGGCAACTATTATCCAGGAGAGTCCTAGAGTTGGAATCTCATGTTCAAATTCTGATGCTGATGAAGAATTTTCTTATCTACCAGAGAAGCTAAAGGAAAAACTGCTTCCTTTTCAGAAGAAAGGCGTTATATTTGCACTAGAAAGAAGTGGCAGGTGAAATTATCTTAAAGATGTGTGGTGGTGAAGTTGTTTCTAAAATACAACCTCTGGCCTATTATATTGAATGGAAATTTTGTACAAAATGTTTACTAAAGTTTTGGATTTGAAATCTTGAACACTATTAATGTCAAACTGTTGAAGCTGAACCTAAACGTAATTCTACTTTTTCAGTTTGGATTCCAAATCACTGGTCTGTAAATAGTGATCCTTGAACAAACTTGGCATGCATTTTATTTTATTTTATACTTTATACTATGATTCCCCGAAAATAAAACAGGGTCTTATTTTCTTTTGACACCCCCCCAAAAATACGTGCTTGGCCTTATTTTCAGGGAGGTCTTATTATTTTTGAGGTGCAGGAGACGGCGGGCGTGGTCATGGCTGCTGCTGTGTTGCAATATTTTCAGGGAGGGCTTATTTTCAGGGGAAGGCTTATTTTAGCTCATGCGCTCAAAAGCCTGATTGGGCTTATTATCTGGGGAGGTCTTATTTTCAGGGAAATAGGGTACTTTTTTGTTTTTATTTTATTTTTACTTTTTCTATTTTTATTTTACAATTAATCTAAGCTGGCGATTGTATCCAACAAACCTATTTTCCTCATAACAACAACCTAGGAGGTAGGTTGGGCTGAGAGAGAATGACTGGCCCAAGGTCACCCAGCAGCTTTCATGAATAAAATGGGATTTGATCTCATGATCACCCACTTTGTAACCAAGAGCCTTAACCACTAGTTCAAACTGGCTCTCTATATATTTGTCTTTATTTTATTGTAGATACTTAGAATACAATCAAGAGTGTAAAAAAAACTAAGAAAAAAAAGAAAAGAGGTTTGCAGATGGTATAAAACTGACTAAAAATGCAAAGTAATGTTAGATTAGTGCTGCTTTTTAAAGTAAATTGTATCAGTTTGAAAAGTTGAGTCAATCTGCAATAATTAACAACAAATGCCAGTAAAATATGAATCATTGATCAAAGTGAAGAATTAACAAAGATTTCTGGGTAACAAAAATTCAATCCTTATTTCGTAAATTAAACAAAATCTTAAGTATTAAACCAATAAAGGAAACCCAACCTGGGGGTGTAGCATATGGCTATAGATAGAACTATAACCTATGAATGGTTTCTTAGATTAATTAAATTATATTTAACAATCGTTTTTTAAACACAAAGTTATTTTTATAGTGATGCATACTCCAGCGTCTTAAGATGGTATTCTTCTATAGAAGAACTTATGTGATTTTCAGTAAAAAGCATAAAGTGTCCTGGCAATTGTTAGCTGTTAGCACATTTATATGGAAATATAAGAATTAACAGAATAATAGTTGATTGGAAAGAAAATTCAATCTTTAACATTTGTTCAATTCTGTCATAAATAATCTTTCAGAATTGTTGAGCATAATATTTCCACTAGGGGAAAAAGTAATCTAAACTGATTATTGTATTTCCAGTATTTTTTAGAAAACCAGTTGTCTATTGTAGCAGCCAGTAATATTCCAATGGTAAAATACCTTGTAAGTCTGATAGTCACACTAAATTTAATATTTGATATTTCCATTAATACAATGAGCCACAGTGGCACCGTGGTTAGAGTGCAGTACTGCAGGTTACTTCTGCCTGCTGGCTGCCTGCAATTTGGCAGTACGAATCTCACCAGACTCAAGGTTGATATAGCTTTCCATCCTTCCGAGGTGGGTAAAATGAGTACCCAAATTGTGGTGGCAATATGCTGACTCTGTAAACCGCTTAGAGAGGGCTGTAATAAAGCACTGTAAAGTGATATAAGTCTGAGTGTCATTGCTATTAATATTCCCTTTGTTGCATAGCATTCATCCTGTTTAAATGTTGTACCCATTTATTCATAGTCTATAACTTGTTCAGTTTCTGAATTATATTCCACTGATAATTTGTCAGTAAAATTTGTCCCCCAAAAGTTATGAATTTGGTTTACAGGTTTTTCAAATTCAACTTTATCAAAAAGTATCTGACCATTTAACCCATTACAGCACAACTGACACAAGCTATGAAAAAGATAATCTTTCCATACATCAAAAACATTTCAGAAACAACCAACAGACTCTTATCACAGTAGTACTCTTATTGTGTACACAGTAGTACACAAACCAATTAGAAAACTACAAAATATCTTAAGTTTTTAAAAAAAGACCCATTAGTCACCGAAGAAAAAACAGGCATCAGGTACAACATACTGTATAAGGACTGTAACAGCCACTATCTAGAACAAACAGGCAGTCGTCTAGCAGAGTGCATCAATGCACACTAATTAATAATCAGAAGACATGTAAATTCCATAATTTTACAATACATGGACAGTCTTAATCATAATTTCAACTGTGCAGCTGTGATCATCCTAGACCAAGCTAAATGCAAAAACTACAGAATTCCTAGAAGCTTGGTATTTCAGACAGATCAGCCATCAACAAGCACATAGAGATAAACAACATTTACACATCATTTAAAAGAGACAATAAAAAAGCTAAAAAGGAAACAAACACCACCTTCTCTGCAGTCAATACCCAAATAAGTAGGAATCAACTCTAGGATTAACATCAGACAAACGAGCAGTAAACAATACCCTAATTAGGGAACTACTAACTCAAACAATCAAACAGTAGCCTATCAAAGTTATAGCTGTTTATAAACAGATGTTTATATAGTATGTAAACAGAGAACAAACCCCCCTCCCTTCTGGCACTGAGGTGGTTAGCTAGCTGGGTGTCTGCAGGAACACAACCAAGGTCATTGCAACATAGGCTCCACATTGTTCTTTTGCTTTATTAGCTAGCTAAGCTGCCAGTTTGGTGAATTCAATGGGGAATTTGGAGGGGGGGGGGACATTGTTGATTTGTAAAGGCACGAATTAGTGGTCTAGAGCAGGGATGTCAAACTCGCGAAAACGCATTGTCATGTGATATATTGCAACTTTCCCCCTCTTTGCTAAAATGGAGGTGGGCATGGCTGGTGCATGATGCATCTGGCCCGCGGGCCGCAAATTTGAAACTCCTGGTCTAGGGCCAGAATATGTTAAGGAATACTGTCTCTCTTATGCAAGCAGTTAAGTTTTTTTTATTACGTAGTCTTCAGAGACTCACCAAGTGCCTCCAATGAAGTGAGGCAAGGAAATATAAGGAATACTTTTTTTTTAATGCAAGGCCTAGTTTATGTAACATTTCCTTCAGGAAAGCATACCCTTTTGCTCATCCCAAAATATATTTTGATAGAAGGCAAAAGGTTTTTTCTTCTCCCTAGCATTTCTATAATCTTGTACATTTGATTGTAAGCCGGTGCTGTAATTGAAACAAGGAATTTTATGAGACTGATTTTGCTATGAATTTTTAATTATGTTTTCTTATTTTTGTTATTTTCTGAATTTTTTAATGCCTTTGGAGATGTTTAATATTTTAAGAAACTTTGTCAGTCCTCCAGAAGATTTTGGTTATTAGATGGATTGCAAGTATTACCAATAGTAAAAATAGAAAAGTACCCCGTATTGCTGTCAGACTGATAGTTCTCATTAGCACCAAATTCATTTTGAACATTCTATATTTGTGTCATTTGAGGCTCTATTTTTGGCAAGGTACTGTTGAAAGGCAAGTCATTTTGCTTCAGAATTAGGACTGCATTGTGTGATTGGTGACATATAAATGAAATGGTTGCTTGAACATTTTAAAATGTACCAGGTTCACATTCTTTAAATAACTCCAGTATGAGAAAGATGTTAATGCTAAAGTGCTGCCTTGTATGTGGGATGCAAATTATATGCTGGAGTGTTATATAAAACTGATTCACATGAGTGGGCGAAAATCCTAGGAAAATCTGGAGCTCCAAATTGAAGGGAAACAGAACTCTTCCTCTGTTACAGAATGTTCTGTAGTTAGACTGTAAGCACTGTTAATTAACAGGTGAAGGGGATCTATTGATATTAAATCAAATTTGCTTTTGCTTTATTTTTATTTCCGTTATGTTTGCATTTAATGTCTCTCTTAAGCTGTCCCCAATTGTTGGAACCTCATATCAGAAAGCATGGGAAGCTGGGATATAAATGTTTTCAGTTAATTATCATGCTGAACAAATTCCATTTTTAAAAATGACAGCTAATAATTCATGGGCATTTTTAAGGATGGTCTATCTTTTTATGTATGTTTCTCTAAAGGCTGGATTACCCATTTCTTAGGACAAGAGCATGTCCCCTCTTAATTTGTGAAAACTGTATTGTGAATCACAGTTGATGGCAGTTCAACTTTTATGAAACACAATCCTGAATAATCCTTTTCACATGCATGTGGTTTGTGCAACATAATTTCTTATTTTGAAAAACAGCAGCTGTGTGTTTTCTTGTCCTACATTGCAAGTTGGCTTTCATAAGCTTGGGGACTATGTATTTGCTTTAATTATCCTTTCCAAATAAACTATTAAAGTGAATGTGAGTAGTCCAGAAGCTAGAATAATGGGCTGGAATTTGAGAAATGTATTTTCACATCTGTGTCTCCTTAATTGAGCAGAGTTCCAGTAAATGAGTATCTCCATCTATTTTTAATGATTTGGTAGAGATAAATATGATAAATTACCAAAGATGGCTCTCTCTTTTTCAGTTTACAGAGAAACTAGACTTCAACAACAACAAAAAATGAGAATCCTTTGGTCATTTAGTGTCTTTAGAGACACATTATGTCAATGTAAAATCTTGAGGACTTGTAAGTGTATAAGGATTAGCATTTGTAGTTTCTGGAGCAGTCGTTTTGATTTGCTGAGAATATTGGGAATTGCTGTCCTAACACACCTGAATGGCATCAGAACAGGGGTCTGGAGTAAGGGAGAGTTAATAAACTTAACGGTTCTCAGTGCAAAAACTATGTGAGACTTTTATTCACTGAAATTTATAAAGACAATAAGGACTATAGAGCAGAATGCAGCTGTTTGTCTTTTTACATTTGTACATGATTTTGTTATATTTGTATTCCACTTGACAATATTAATACAGTAATAACTTTACTTTTCCTGGAAAATGAAATCATATTTTAAGTATATAATGTCTTCTTGTGGCATGTGACTTCTGTATGAGCCTCCTTTCATTTTTTTTTCCTCAGGCTTACAATTTAAGAATGGAGAGACAGAGGAAATAAAGTACTTTCTCAGAAACTAGTTTCATTAAGAATGAGTGTGCATAGTGATAAAGATGTAGAGTTAAGAGGTTTGGGATTTAAATCAGAAAGAGTCTTTGGCGACTCAAAGGGCTCGTTATACTCTCTGAGCATTATCAGTCCCATAGAATGGTTGCTATAGGATGTATTGGAGGAAGGCATTCTATGTCTATTGCCTTATTAAGATGTGGATCTTAATGATGATGGTGCATGTCAATATTGCAATCTAATAATATTAACATATTAAATGTCACAGTATAAAAAAAGATGTTGAGGCTCTAGAAATTTGTAAAAAAAAACCAATATAAAAAGATGTTGAAACTCTAAAAAGAGTACAGAGAAGAGAAGAGCAATGAAGGTTACTGTAGGCTAAAACATGAAAAATGGTTGCAGGAATTGTCTAGTTTAACAAAAAGAAGGATTGGGGCGACATGATAGCAGTGTCCCAATATTTGAGAGGGTGCTGCAAGGAAGAGGGGGTCAACCAAAGCACCTGAAGGCAGGACAAGAAGCAATGGATGGAAACTAATCAAGGAGATAACCCACCTAGAATTAAGAAATTTCCTGATAGAACAATTAATCATCAGAACAACTTGCCTCCAGAAATTGTGAGTGCTCCAACACTGGAGATTTTTAAAAAGAGAATGAACAACCATTTATCTAAAATGGTATAGGGTTCCTGCTTGAGCAGGAGGTTGGACTAGAAAATGTTCAAAGTCCCTTCCAACTCTGTTATTCTGTTCTGGTATTCTGTTAAATAGCTTCTTCCCCCATCCCTCTGAAAAAAAAATTGCAATTACATTACATATGTACCCTGCCCTTAGGAAATCCTATTACAAGGGTTAGATTGATGGATAAATGGTCCAAGATCATGCCATGGTAAATGGTCCAACATCATGCCATGGGTTTTATGAATGGATGGAGATTTATATCCCTCCTACCTTAGATGGCTTATAATTAATGAAGAAAACGTAATACTTTATTACTTTATGGAAAATAATTGCTAAGAAGAGCAAATACTTCAAAAGAAATGCTTTGGAACACAATGGTACCTTCATATTAAACATGTCAACAGGGAAAACGGGAAGCTGCTTTAACCATTTGAAAAGAGGTGGTTTATGTGCAGCTCCTTTGCATTCTGAAGAATCTTTTTGAAAGATTTGCATAGTCCTAACAACTGCTTTACATGCTGATAATTAGATTTCTAAAAGAACAGGAATCATTGGATATGTAACCTAGATTGAGATTAATGTATTTTTAAATTTGTTGGTAGAATCAACTTGAAGCAAAATTAGTATCATATTTAGATCTTTTACTTATTTATTTAATTTATTTAATTTTATTTTATCTTAACAAATACCGGCAGTATAAATCATAATACATAAAAATGTAAACAGTACAAAATAATATGTTCATACAGTGTGGCTGCATTAACACACTTAACACACTTGTGGGGGGGGGGGGGGAGACCCAAGCACTCAACCAAATCTTCACAACTCTGCAAAAAGTCAACAAGGTCAGGTATCCTGCTATGTGAAGAGAAAATATTCTAGAAGACAGGAGCTACAGCAGAGAAGATGCATCTTCTGGTTTTTGCTAGCTGACATTCCTTGGCTGATGGGACCCAAAATATGCCTAATCATAAATTGGATGGATAGAAACAACTACAGGAAGACGGTTCCTTAGGTGACCCAGCACCTAAGCCATGTAAGGGTGTTAAAGATGACAATCAGCACCTTGAATTGCACTCGGAAAAAACACACTGACAACCAATGCAGCTCACAAAGCAATGTTGTTACATGTGAAGAATACATGACACTTTACTACAAAGGCAGCCACATTCTGCAACATTTAAACTTCTTAATTCTAGGTTGCTTCTCTCCTTGATTAGTTTCCATCCATTGCTTCTTGTTCTTCCCTCAGCTACTTTGGAAAATAGTTTGACTCCCTCTTCTTTGTGGCAGTCCTTGAGATAGTGGAACACTGCTATCATGTCTCCCCTAGTCCTTCTTTTCATTAAACTAGACATACTCAATTCCAGCAACTGTTCTTTATATGTTTTAGCCTCCAGTGGTCACAAAGGTAGGAGTAACTGAACAAAATCTAGGGACAGGTGTAACCGGCACATATCCCAAGGGGCGTAAAGGGCCCTCCTGTCCAGGGTGCCACTTTCTATTTTCAGGAGCTATAAGTCCAAGAAGACTCCCAGATTGCACAGTAACCTGACTGAAACAGTAACACCTTATCCAAGATTTATTGTGGAAAAACCTTATCACCAAGAGGCTCAAATACCCAAAGCCATTCTGTTTTTAAATCGTTTGATTGCAAGCAAACTATTCATCTTTTGTTTTCAGTCTTTTTATCCAGGAGGGTAGACACATTAACATTCTAATATATTCTAGTATGCTGAATATTAATTAATGTTCTCTTTTGGCACATTTGTTTGTTCTAACTGAGTTTATAGCTTGAAATGAAATGCTTCAAGTCTGAAATTAGAGTTCTTGATATAGTTGTCACATAGTTGGACAGATGGTATGCAAATTATCTATTCTCAATTGGGTAACTATCAGTTAAAAGGAAATGACTAATTGAACTTCAAAGACAAGATGTCCTGCTCATAGCAGTCAAAACATATGACAGAATTTATTTTTGAATCGCCATAAAAAAAGAAAAATCTGAAGATCTGTTTTTGGGGTTTGGGTTTTTTTTTTACTTCAGTACCATGTAATCTTTCTAATGGTGTAGGTAGTTTGCTTTTATTTCATTATTAATGAAGACACTGATGAAAATATTTAATAACGCTTCAGCTAACAGATTATATTGTTAAAAAAGATAAGGAATTTAAAATAAGGAGCCTCTATAAAAACATGTTATAGAATTTAAAAAATCAGCTATCTGTTATTAATACACAACAATAATGTAAAACCTTGCTCTAATAAATTTCTAGGTTCCTTTCTTATTTTCTATGTTAATATTGCCTTGGTGCTATACAACTTAGAGCTAATTTCTTTACCATCTGAAGGTTGGTAAAGATGATATGCAAATCAGTGCCCATCCCTGGAATTTGAACCAACCATTGACCTAGAAATGCAGGCTTTAAAAAATTCTATTTAACTTACACGTGTTTTTGTCAGTGTCCCTGTTTCAGACATATGCAAGGACATCTGCCCAAGTGGTGTACTTCTGTATTAAAGCCTCCAAGTTTCCCTTTTGGCCCCTAACTTTCATTATCCTTGACTAGTTGTAAATAGGAGCTCCTGTGGGCTATCATCAATCCTGATTGGTCCATAGACTAAGAGAAAATTGTTGCAGCCACGCCTCTACTCCTTCTGCCCAGTTTCCTCTCAGTCTGTGGTCCAATTAGGGTTTCTTTATAGCTCTTACTATTTTCTATGGGTTACTGTTTTTTCTGTAAGATTTACAGCAGAATTTGGCTAATTCGGTCCATTTCTCATCAAAATTTCATCAAACTTTGGAGATATTGATTCAGTGAGCGGGGGAGGTGTCGGGCTCGTCGCCTCCTCGCGTGGCGCCAGATCGCACTCGGCTGGATCCGGCACTGTTTAAAATTACAGCTCCATGGCAGACAAAGTAAGAGTTGACTTGAAAGTTAAATTATAACTGGATCATGCGGCTCTGGCCCCGGGCGGCAGGAAAAGCCCTCCGTTTTAAAGAGTTTTTTTCCGACAGCCCTTCTCCTTCCCTTGCAGTGAACCAGCAGCCACTGAAGGAAGCGTTTTTCAGGAGTCGACAGTCGCGCTGGCGGGATTCTTGCAGGGGGCTCCCTGCAAGATGTCTAAGCACGGTATTTGATTATCGCTGTGTAATCCAGCGCTTTCCTCAGTTGCCCGCTATTTCCACCGAAGCGAGCGGCCGTTAATTGAAAGCGGTGGCCATTTTGAGTTGCAAGGACAAGCGCTGGCCATTTTGAACTTAAAAAAAGACTAGCGGTGGCCATTTTAGGTGCCACAAGGCTGTAGCCTTCATTATAGTGAGTTGGAAAGGATTGTAAAAGTCATTCCAGTGGAGCCGCAAGCCAATTAAGGAAAGGAGGACTGATTGAGTGGATTTTCCACAGGGTCACCAGTAAAGCAAGTGAAGATTAGTGCAGGCATGTCTTCCAGACAAGAGGGCACAGCTGGGACTCAGGGTTCTGAGGTGACAGTTGCTGGGGTGCAACCTAGGTCTATAGCCGTGAAAACACCAGCGGCACAATAACCATCCAGGACCACCTTGCGAGATGAACGAAGGCAGGGGGCCCTGGAGAAACATGGCCCGGGCAGAGCGTTTGCTGGATCAACAGAGCCGGGCAAGCAGATCTCCTTCCAGAATTTCTAGTCCTGCTTCATCTTTAGCCCTATCTCCCACTAGAGAAGGTAAAGGTACTCGAATGGATGTTTCCCTTTCCCCCTCTGTCTCCCCTAGGGCCATCCGGGGGGCGATGGGAGATCCTCTGGAGGGCTCTTCTAGAGATTTCCTCATTCCTCATCCCTTGCTGGTTCCCCAGGCGGAGCTTCCTGATATTGAAGAGATGGAGGATGATTATGAGGAACTGCAGAATTTACCCCCTAACATTCAAAGATTAAGTACTTCTGCAATATCCCATGGGATTTCCTCTGGCATGAAATCACAAGCTAAAAAATCCACAGGTTCCAAAAAACCAGCTAAGAACTGACCGGTTGGTGTGGACAAGGGATCCAAGGTGGTTCATGTTAACCCTTGCAGGCCGAGGCTCCAGGTTCGCTCTCTTTAGCCAGTGAGTGGTCAGTTACTGGGGAGGAGCCTGTAATGGGCTGGCAACGTCTGATGATGAGGACTCAGCAAATCAGGACAACTCCTACTTTTGCTTGACTTTTCCAACCTTCTCTATTCAAACAGTTGCTCACCAGGGCAAAATCTACAACTAAATTGGGGGCCAGCACTGCTGTGGCCGCTCCAGATTCCCGTAAGGACCTAACACAAACTATGTTTGCCAAGGCAGCCCTAAATATAGAAGAGGTGCCTGCCCCACCTTTTTTTTTTTTAGAAGTGGTCAAGAATCAGTGGGGCCAACCTGGCACTTTCCCAAACCCTGGGGTAAATGACAGGAAGCATTACAATATGGAGCAAACCTTCTCTCAGGCCCTCCAGTGCCTGCGGTTGACACCCCTGTTGCCGTTCTGTCTTCTTCAGCAGCCGTAGTTGCAGGAGATGTGGCAGACAAGCTGAAGCCTGAGGATAAGAAACCAGAACTTATCCTTAGAAAGGGTTTTCAGGCTTCAACTTGGGCTATTAAGGCAGCAGCTGCTGCTTCCTTTTTCAATAGAACAACTCTATTGTGGCTGCAATTGCAGGAGCACACCCCCCCACCAGAGGATGCTCGCACAATGAAAGATCTTAACAAGATCATTGTGGCGACCCAATATTCCACTGATGCCACTCTTGATTCAGTTAAATTTGCCTCTCGAGCTTTGTCTGCCTCTAGCCTCAAGATGCCTCCTATGGTTAAAGAACTGGTAGGTTGATAATACGTCAATGTTTCACGTAACATCAGCTTCATATACAGACGAAAAGCTCTTTGGGGAATCCTTGGATCCCATTTTGGTGGAAAACAAAGAGAAAAAGAAAGTCCTCCCATCTACAGCTAAACACCAGGAATCCCGCCCAACTCCATATCGCAGATGACAATTCTACCAGCCCTCTGAACCTGACTTTCAGCAGAACAGGTATTGAGGCCCCAGGAGGGACAGATTCCAGGACAGGAATTTCTTCCAGGACAGGAATAGAGGTCGGGGTCAGGCTAAAGGGCCCTTTCAAGGGGGCGGCGGTTGTCCCTTCCGCAGAGGGAAGTGAATCAAATTCCACACATCCCATAGGCGGCTGCCTGCATCATTTTTCATCACAATGGGAACGCATAACATCGGATGCCTGGGTCCTCTCTTCTGTCCAACAGGGCCTCAGACTAGAATTCCTCACTTCTCCCCCGTCCTTCCCTTCGTCCTGGAACCCAGCTAGGTGTGAGCTGGTTAAGCTCGCAATTCAACACTTATTGGAAATTAGAGTGATACAGCCGGTTCCATTGGAGGAACAGGAGCTGGGATTTTACTCTAATCTTTTCCTGGTGCCGAAGAGTTCTGGGGGGTGGAGAGCTATCCTGGATCTGAAACGTCTGAACAGATTCATTGTATACCGCTGGTTTAAAATGGCGTCATTGGCCTCCATATTACAGGATGTTAGAAAGGGTGACTTTATGGCCTCCATACATCTCACCGAAGCATACTTACATATCCCTATCTTATCTTCCCACCGCAAATATCTTAGGTTCGCTAAAGAGGGGGTTCATTATCAGTATAGGGTGTTACCTTTTGGTCTGGCCTCAGCCCCGAGGACTTTCACCAAACTCATGGCGGCTGTCGCAGCTTTCCTTAGGTCCATTCCTGTGTGATTACAACTTTACCTTGATGATGTCTTGGTTCAGGCTCATACTTATGAGCAGACCGTGTGAAATGTCCAACTCACCTTCAAGACCTTGCAACAGGTCGGATTCTCTGTTAATTTTGATGAAAGTTCTCTAACTCCCACCACGAGGTTGCTGCACCTGGGAGCAGTAATTGACTCCAAGGCAGAGGTGGTCTTCCTGTCCCAAGAATGTAAATCCAAATTGCAACAATTAGTTTGGGAAACCCGGGTCAAGAGGGTGGTCCCGATAGTGGATCTCTCATGTCCTTGGAGACAATGATCTCTTGCATAGGGATAGTTCCCTGGGTGCATTTTCACGCCAGGACATTACAGTGGGCCTTGATCCCATATCAGAGAGAAATGATGAGCAACTCACCTTTGGCCATTCTAGTGTCTCCGCAGGTCCGCCGGTCGCTCCGGTGGTGGCTGTCAGCGGCACTGAACTGGGGGTCACAGTTCAGAGAGCCACAGAGAATAACCGTGACTATGGATGCAAGTTTCTTCGGCTGGGGAGCGTTGATTGGCTCAAAAATGACGCAAGGCCTTTGGACAAAGACAGATTTGCATCACAACATCAACTATCTAGAGATCAAGGCAGCGGTCTCCGGTATTTCCAGCACGACTTGCATAACAAACACGTGTTACTTCTCACCGACAATATCGCCACGAAGGCACATGTGAACAGGCAAGGTGGGACTCATTCCAGGGCTCTGTGGACAGAGGCAACAGACTGATCTCATGGGCGGAGGCTCATGTGATATCGATAGTAGCAGATCACATTTCCAGGACTGCCAATCACCAGGCGGACTGGCTCATTCGATCCACAGTAGACCACGGGGAGTGGCAGCTTTACCCAGAAATATTTCAGCATATTTGCACAGATTCGGGACTCCAGTGGTTGATCTGTTTGCAACTCAGGCAAACTCTCAACTGCCAAGATTTGTGACCAGATATTGGACTCGAACTGAGGACACGGATGCACTGAGATGCCGATGACCGTTAGGTCATCGCCTCCCCTTCCCCTTCTTCCAGGGACCATCAGGAAGATAGTATCAGAGGGGGCGGAGATAATTCTATTAGCGCCAGACTGGCCCAGGAGCCCGTGGTATGCGGACTTGGTCCAACTGTCAGTGTCTCCGCCTTGGAGAATTCCCAGGATTAGATTTGCTTGTGCCAGGGGGTGTTAATTCATCCAGAGCCTCAATGGCTCAAATTAACCGCCTGGCACTTGAAGGGGACATTTTGAGTAGGGCACAGGTGTCTGCTAAGGTTATTTCCACCTTAGAAGCAGCCAGGCGACCTTCGACCACTAGAAAATGTAACACTACATGGTCGGCGTTTG